>NC_084637.1:10760538-10948038 GCF_033978795.1 Nerophis ophidion
GACAGAATTCAATTTTGCTCAATTTGAAGAGAAACGTGTCGACCTGTAACCTCTTAGTGTCACCCACGGTCTAACGGAAAAAGGTTCACGTCTCCTCCTTTATTTGGAGGTTCCCTGTTTACGTAACAACCCGGGAATGCGTGGGTTCCCTCCGGGTACTCCGGCTTCCTCCCACTTCCAAAGACATGCACCTGGGGATAGGTTGATTGGCAACACTAAATTGCCCCTAGTGTGTGAATGTGAGTGGGAATGTTGTCTGTCTATCTGTGTTGGCCCTGCGATGAGGTGGCGACTTGTCCAGGGTGTACACCGCCTTCCGCCCGATTGTAGCTGAGATAGGCGCCAGTGCCCCCCGCAACCCCAAAAGGGAATAAGCGGTAGAAAATGGATGGATGGATGTTTACATAACAACAGCTGTTTCTAAATCAATGGGAAGGTGGGATGTAAACAGCCGTTGTTTTCGGTCACATTAACACAAAAAAAAAAAAAAGATGCCTTGGGCTTTGACTGGTCCTGGATCGAGCTTGGGCAGGTCTTGGATCACAATAGATAACCCCCTCCCGTCACCTCCCATCGTACACAATGGAATTTTACAAGCCTTTTTTGCTTTTGTCTGTTCAGTGGCAACTCAGAGAACGGAAATGTTTTTGATCATTTACAAACATTTTTCTGACAGTTTTCTGACACGGACTCCTTTCTTCAGCCTTGTCCAAACATTTAAGTGATCTATATTTATATAGCGCTTTTCTCTAGTGACTCTAAGCGCTTTACATAGTGAAACCCAATATCTAAGTTACATTTAAACCAGTGTGGGTGGCACTGGGAGCAGGTGGGTAAAGTGTCTTGCCCAAGGACACAACGGCAGTGACTAGGGTGGCGGAAGTGGGAATCGAACCTGCAACCCTCAAGTTGCTGGCACGGCCACTCTTCCAACCGAGCTATACCGCCCCTTTAAAACAAGACTTTGGGAAGCCCATTCTAAAACCTTAATTCTAGCCTGATTTAGCCATTCCTTTACCACTTTTGATGTGTGTTTGGGGTCATTGTCCTGTTGGAACACCCAACTACTACCAAGACACAACCTATGGGGTGATGATTTTAGGTTGTCCTGAAGAATTTGGAGGTCATCCTCCTTTTTCATTGTCCCGTTTACTCTCTTTAAAGCACCAGTTCCATTGGCAGCAAAACAGGTCCAGAGCATAATACTACCACCACCATGCTTGACAGTAAGTGTGGTGTTCCTGGAATTAAAGGCCTGACCTTTACTCCTCCAAACATATTGCTGGGTATTGTGGCCAAACAGCTCATTTTTTGTTTCATCTGACCACAGAACTTTCCTCCAGAATGTCTTATCTTTGACCATGTGATGTCAGATGAAACAAAAATGCTGAAAAAACAAATCCATGTCAGAAACCAACAAATGTAGCCTTTTTTTTCAAGAGGAGTGGTCAAAAATTCTACCAGAAGCTTGTGGATGGCTACCAAGAGCGCCTTATTGCAGTGAAACTTGCCAAGGGACATGTAAGCAAATATTAACATTGCTGTATGTATACTTTTGACCCAGCAGATTTGGTCACATTTTCATTAAAATCATAATAAATTCATAAAAGACCCAAACTTCATGAATGTTTTTTGTGACCAACAAGTATGTGCTACAATCATTTTATCACAAAAAAATAAGAGTTTTAGAAATATTTGGAAACTCAAGACAGCCATGACATTATGGGAAAGGCGTAGCACGGTTGAGAGTGGCCGTGCCAGCAACCTGAGGGTTCCTGGTTCAATTCCCACCTTCTACCAACTTTGTCATGTCCGTTGTGTCCTTGAGCAAGACACTTCACCCTTGCTCCTGGTGGCTCGTGGTTAGCGCCTTGCATGGCAGCTCCTGCCATCAGTGTGTGAATAGGTGAATGTGGAAATAGTGTCAAAGCGCTTTAAGTACCTTGTATGTAAACTTTTGACCACGACTGTACTTACAAAACATTATGGCTGTTAGCTGCACTGTTTTACAAACCCCGTTTCCATATGAGTTGGGAAATTGTGATGGATGTAAATAGAAACGGATTACAAGTCCACATTTCAAATTGTTTTTTGGAAATATTCGACGTCGTGTCATCCGGACCAAAGGGGAAGCGAACCATCCAGACTGTTATCGACGCAAAGTTCAAAAGCCAGCATCTGTGATGGTATGGGGGTGAATTAGTGCCCAAGGCGTGGCTAACTTACACATCTGTGAAGGCACCATTAATGCTGAAAGGTACATACAGGTTTTGGAACAACATAAGCGCCGTCTTTTTCATGGACGCCCCTGCTTATTTCAGCAAGACAATGCCAAGCCACATTCAGCACGTATTACAACAGCGTGGCTTCGTGAAAAAAGAGTTTGTGTACTTTCCTGGCCCGCTTGCAGTCCAGACCTGTCTCCCATCGAAAATGTGCGGCGCATTATGAAGCCTAAAATACGACAGCGGAGACCCCGGACTGTTTAACGACTGAAGCTCTACATCAGGGGTGTCAAACCTACGGCCCGCGGGCCGGATCAGGCCCGTGAACAGATTTTATCCCGCCCACGGGATGAGTTTGCTAAGTATAAAAATTTGCAGAAATGTTTGAATGAAAGAAACAGCTGTTTTAAATGTGTCCACTAGATGTCACAATAGCAATTATTTGTGTATTTGTAGATGAGATGTAAAAAAGTAAATAAATAAACCACATGATGTCGGTGCAAAAGTCGAGGAAAATGATCAAACTACATAAATACCGCCCTGTAATTTGTATTATTCTTTTATTTCTATTTTTTCTTTTTAATCTTGATAGGTTGAAAATTAACACCAATCAGTTGATGAACATTATCACATAATTTATTCAGGAAGTATAAAAAAAACGACAAAAAAGATAGAATACTAATAACCGCAATATTTAAGTGTAAAAAAAAACATTAGGATTCGTACATTTTTCAGAATGTGCTTGTTCTATTTTTTAAAAAGAAAACAATCTGGAGTTTTCTTTTTTTTTAAGTTATTGTGCAATGATTTTACCAGTTTAGCCCACTTTGGAGTAGATTCTTCTCCACGTGGACCCCGATCTAAAATGAGTTTGACACCCCTGCTCTACATAAAACAAGAATGGGAAAGAATTCCACTTTCAAAGCTTCAACTATTAGTTTCCTCAGTTCCCAAACGTTTATTGAGTGTTGTTAAAAGAAAAGGTGATGTAACACAGTGTTGAACATGCCCTTTCCCAACTACTTTGGCATGATTGGCAGCCATGAAATTCTAAGTTAATTATTATTTGCAAAAAAATATATAAAGTTTATGAGTTTGAACATCAAATATGTTGTCCTTGTAGTGCATTCAATTGAATACGGGTTGAAAATGATTTGCAAATCATTGTATTCCGTTTATGTTTACATCTTACACAATTTCGCAACTCCTATGGAAACAGGTTTTGTATAAGCCTCATGGTTAACAGCGGTAGGAAAATAGTAGCGGCTGATAGTCCGCAAAATACGGTAATCATTCTCCCGCTTTGAGGTTGTGACAATGGGATCCTCTGCTGTTTACCACCCAGAGAGGCTGGAAGTTAATTGGCTCCTTGAGCTGCCGTACATTGTGCTGTCAGTCCCGTGGCCTCCCCTCATTGCCCCGTCACGTTAAGTCGAAGTGTATTAATGCACTGTGTGGCCCATTGATTCCTAATTCCTCACAACGTTGACATTGGGGATAAATATTGCTCGGCACAGTCGTCTTCCGGCTTTTTGTAATCAACATGGCTATTGATCGCCTGCCCTGAGCTCCCTTGAAGTAATTTATTTTAAATCCACTTTCAGTAAAAGGGGCATTTTGATGAAGAACGAGTCCCTCCCCAAAAAAAAAAAAAAAAAAAGCCTCCGAAAAGGAACTGGTGGACATGCACGCTCCGAAGGGTGAAATATGTCTTTCTTTTGAGTCGAGGTGGTCCCTGTCAGCGTGGCTGTCTCGGTTGAGGCCGAGCAGATGATGGATGAGGGTTCATCCAGCGGCAGGCCGGCCGTCGATCGATTTTATCCTGGCGTTTGTCTGTGGAGGAGACGGCACACGCTTCCTTGTCGCGGCCTGCATCTCAACACAATGTGGCCTGACGTGCACGCACATATCTAGCGTTTTCCCCCTGCCTTGCGTATTCTCCTGTGCCAACAGAGGCGACGTTGAACTGTGTTCATTGTCAGAACGGCACAATGGCCGTCTCCCCCCACCCCCGCCCCGGCTCGCCGCCTCGCCGAGGTGTTTTTATTGATCCGCCTGCAAAGTGGTGTCCACTTGTTTAACACGGTGGCTTGAACACTTCTATTGGCCTGGCTGGACACGCCTGGCTGACCTCTCATCTGCTCCCTTCAGTCATGAACGCACAGATGAATGCGTGTCCGGCTTGTGTGGGTTTACCGCATGTGTGTGTGTGTGTGTGTGTGTTTGTGTCCGTCGTCCGTCCAGCCCATTGAGCAACAAATGGAGTCTTCAAACGAAAAGTCGTCATTTCTTATTTCTACTTCGCGCAAGCTTTGCCTGTCACATGCCGTCTTTTGTAATGTGGCGATCCTGAGCTATGCATGGAGATAAACAGGGAAAATAATACAAACCCCGTTTCCATATGAGTTGGGAAATTGTGTTAGATGTAATTATAAACGGAATTGAACTATTTGCATGACTTTTCAACCCATATTCAATTGAATGCACTACAAAGACAAGATATTTGATGTTCAAACTCATAAACTTTATTTTTTTTTTTGCAATAATCATTAACTTAGAAGTAGTTGGGAAAGGGCATGTTCACCACGGTGTTACATCACCTTTTCTTTTAACAACACTCAATAAACGTTTGGGAACAGAGGAAACTAATTGTTGAAGCTTTGAAAGTGGAATTCTTTCCCATTCTTGTTTTATGTAGAGCTTCAGTCGTTCAACAGTCCGAGGTCTCCACTGTCGTATTTTACGCTTCATAATGCGCCACACATTTTCGATGTCAGACCGGTCTGGACTGCAGGCGGGCCAGGAAAGTACCCGCACTCCTTTTTCACGAAGCTATGCTGTTGTAACACGTGCTGAATGTGGCTAAGAATTGTCTTGCTGAAATAAGCAGGGGCGTCAATGAAAAAGACGGCGCTTAAATGGCAGCATATGTTGTTCCAAAACCTGTATGTACCTTTCAACTTTAATGGTGCCTTCATAGATGTGTAAGTTACCCATGCTATGGACACTAATGCACCCTCATACCATCACAGATGCTGGCTTTTGAACTTTGCGTCGATAACAGTCTGGATGGTTCGCTTCCCCTTTGGTCCGAATGACACGATGTCGAATATTTCCAAAAATAATTAGAAATATGGATAGGTTGATTGGCAACACTAAATTGGCCCTAGTGTGTGAATGTGAGTGTGAATGTTGTCTGTCTATCTGTGTTGGCCCTGCGATGAGGTGGCGACTTGTCCAGGGTGTACCCCGCCTTCCGCCCGTTTGTAGCTGAGATAGGCGCCAGCGCCCCCCGCGACCCCGAAAGGGAATAAGCGGTAGAAAATGGATGGATGGATGGATGGATGGATGGACTCGTCAGACCACAGAACACTTTTCCACTTTGCATCAGTCCATCTTAGATGATCTTGGGCCCAGAAAAGCCGGCGGCGTTTCTGGATGTTGTTGATAAATGGCTTTCGCTTTGCATAGTTGAGCTTTAACTTGCACTTACAGATGTAGCGACGAACTGTATTTAGTGACAGTGTTTTTTTTAAGTGTTCCTGAGCCCATGTGGTGATATCCTTTAGAGATTGATGTCGGTTTTTGATACAGTGCCGTCTGAGGGATCGAAGGTCACGGTCATTCAATGTTGGTTTCCGGCCATGCCGCTTACGTGGAGTGATTTCTCCAGATTCTCTGAACCTTTTGACAATATTTTAGACCGTAGATGTTGAAATCCCTAAATTTGTGGCAATTGCACTTTGAGAAACGTTGTTCTTAAACTGTTTGACTATTTGCTCTCGCAGTTGTGGACAAAGAGGTGTACCTCGCCCCATCCTTTTTTGTGAAAGACTGAGCATTTCTTGGGAACCTGTTTTTATACCCAATCATGGCACCCACCTGCTCCCAATTAGCCTGCACACCTGTGGAATGTTCCAAATAAGTGTTTGATGAGCATTCCTCAATTTTATCAGTATGTATTGCTGCCTTTCCCAACTACTTTGTTGCTAAAATCCAATTCTTAAGTTAATAATTTGCACAAAAAAAATGTTTATCAGTTTGAACATCAAATATGTTGTCTTTGTAGCATATTCAACTGAATATGGGTTGAAAATGATTTGCAAATCATTGTATTCCCTTTATTTTTACATCTAACACAATTTCCCAACTCATATGGAAACGGGGTTTGTAATACCAGTATACATACAACCCTAGTATATAGTGGTGGTCAGGATCAGTCTGATACCAAATTTACTGCGTTAAAATGATTACATTTTAAATTGTGTGACATGCAGGGAAGAGAGCTGCAACTGCTGCAACGCATTTCGGCACAATAGCTCGCAAGGTGACTCACGTGGTGGGCAATAATATTTCTTCCTCCAGGAGGAGTACAATATTTGCTGCACAGAGTGAACGTGGTGTTTTTCGTTAATATTTACTTTTAGCATACACGGTATTGCAAGATAAGGAGAAACGAAGGTCTGTGTGTTTATCAGTGCCAGACATGAAAAAGTAGCATTGGGCTGAACATGACACCATGTCTCCTTGAGGATTGCAAATTGTTTCTTGTCTCCCACAGGGGATGATGTACCTGGAAGAAAGGCGCCTGGTCCATAGGGATTTGGCCGCCCGCAATGTGCTGGTGAAGTCGGCCAATCACATCAAGATCACCGACTTCGGCCTCGCGCGGCTGCTGGATGCCGACGAGAAGGAGTACAACGCGGACGGGGGCAAGGTTGGTGTAAGTCTGTTGTGTTTACCTTTATCTGCACACGTCTACACACAAGTCACAAAAAAAACGTTTTGACAAAGGAGGTAAATACCGTGAGCCAAAAGTAATAAAAGCAAAGGTCAATGGCGGTGACCGAGGAACCTCGCAGAAAGAAGCATTGTCGGGCGGAGAAAGTCTAACAAAATCCCACCATGTGTTCATCTCAGAGGTGATGTAGCACCTCTGCTAAGGAACTTACATTTTCATTAGTGGCGCTTTCCTGATTTCTGTTCAACCATCTGTGATTATTTTTTCGATACATTAGCCTGATTTTGTTTTCATTCCGAAAATGTATTAGAACAGGGGTGTCAAACTCAAATACAGAGTGGGCCAAAATCTAAAACTGAACGAAGCCCCGGGCCGAGGTTGAACAAATTAATCCTTTAATAGGGACCCAAACAAGTTTTGCATTGAATATTGACCAAGCAAGGCTTTTATAACTTTATAGTGACATGCAAAATCGAGTTTTAAATAATAATATTTAAAAAATATCAACGGCATATCAAATAACATAAAAATACAAATTGAATGCCTCTTTTCGGCGGCGGGTTTGAGTTGGGGCGAGGTTTGGTGGTGGCCGGGGTGTATATTGTAGCATCCCGGAAGAGTTAGTGATGCAAGGGATTCTGGGTATTTGTTCGGTTGTGTTTATGTTGTGTTACGGTGTGGATGTTCTCCCGAAATGTGTTTGTCATTCTTGTTTGCTGTGGGTTCACAGTGTGGCGTATATTTGTAACAGTGTTAAAGTTGTTTATACGGCCACCCTCAGTGTGACCTGTATGGCTGTTGACCAAGTATACATTGCATACACTAGTGTGTGTTTATGTGTCGCATATATTATGTGAGTGGGCCGGTACGCTGTTTGTATGGAGGAAAAGCGGACGTGGCGACATGTAGAGTGTGAGGACTCTTCTTCGGCATGGTAATGCCGGTGTGGTTCTTCCAAGGATGCGTCGAAGTAGAACACAGCAAAGGTATGATATAAATGGATTTATTAAATAATAAAAAGGCTAGGAACAAAAACACTGTTTTAAAGAGAAGGCAAACAAAAGACGCTAGCGTGAAAGCTAGGATAATACTAGGAAACTAAAACTTGGCTCGAGGGCACAAACCAGAAAACAAATCATCAGTATGAAAACTGGAATAAACAAGTGGCATAGCGTGAGAGCTAGCGAGATAATACATACGATAGAAAAATGAGAGTCGTCACTTCAGCACGAAGGCAAATTAGGATCCGAGAATGAATAACGAAAAGGGGCGAGTTTAAATAAGGGAGGTGATTAGAAGAAAACAGGTGTGCGTGGATAACAAGTGGCAGGTGAACTAATGAGCTACCATGGTGACAGACTAAACAGGAAATAAAGACGTTAAACAACAGGGTGATACAAAAATGGAACAATAAACCAGAATATGTACAGATCAGAGCAGCGGATCGCAACAGAGAGAACGCCAAAGGCAGTGCTTTTACGGCCCGCCCCCAATATTATTGTCCGGGTGGAAATCGGGAGGGGCACTGAACTTCGGGAGTCTCCCGGGAAAATCGGGAGGGTTGACGAGTATGAGTATTAGTGGTGAATGCGGTGTGACAGCGGCGGGTCAGCTCTAATGTTAATTTAATATTGCCTCAAGGGCCAAATGAAAGAGTTTGACACCCATGTATTAGAAGATACACAGTGATCACATAATTTAAAAAAAAAAAGACACATTTTCTGTAGTCAGATTTTAATGCGATTTTGCACTGCAAAAAGTCAGTGTTCAAAAACAAGAAAAAAAAAATACAAAAATGAGGGGTATTTTATTTGAACTAAGCAAAATTATCTGCCAATGGAACAAGAAAATTTGGCTTGTCAAGACTTTCCAAAACAAGTAAAATTAGCTAACCTCAATGAACCCAAAAAATACCTTAAAATAGCTATATTCTCACTAATAACTACTGTACTACTATGAGTAAGTGCGTGCTCTTTCAGTCAATCAGTGCCCATATGTACAGTCAGCCCCCCAGCCAAAATTGTTTTAATTGTAATTTTGAGGAATTTATCTGAATAACTATTTCTGTTCAAAATTGTTTGAAATGTCACATGTTAAATTTTCTGTCAGTTTACTGTACTGTGCCAATATGAGTACGTATTTTCTATTGTTTCATTGAAAATAAAACAGCAAAGTCCATTTGGCTGTCATCTGTTTTAATATGAGACACAATTGTGTCAAAGTCATGATTTTTATTTTTAATTAACTGACCTCAATGAACCGAAAAATACCTTAAAATAAGTATATTCTCACTAATGACAAGTGCACTTTTCTTGGTAGAAAACATGAGACCATGTTGCTCAATATGTTGAAAAATATTCTTAACTTAAATCTTGTGTAATGTTCATATTGTTGATACTCAGCCAGCGTTTGTGGGTCTGATGGACCCGTTGTTTTTTGTGGGATTTAATGCCTCACAATCAAACACTTTTATGTTAAAATACTGAACAAATGTTTACCTTATCCCAATAAACATCTGTTCAGTATATTAACATAAAAGTGTTTGATTGTGAATTGAGTGTTTGATGTGTTCTTTATGTATTCGTCTATATGTTGTTAATCAGCCAGCGTTTGTGGGTCTTATGGACCCGTTGCTTTTTGTGGCGTTTAATGCCTCACAATCAAAATCTTTTATGTTAAAATACAAAACAAATGTTTACCTTATCCCAATAAACATCTGTTCAGTATATTAACATAAAAGTGTTTGATTGTGAGGCATTAAAAGCCACAAAATGCAACGGGTCCATCAGATCCACAAACGCTGGCTGATTAACAACAATATGTCAAGCCTGGACTGCGGTTATTTTTGCTTCTTCGATGCAAGGAGAATACGGGACGAGCCAGACGTGACTGTGAGTACATGGTTGTTTATTAGTAATACTAAATACAAAAATAAACAAACTAAGGTCGCTCACAAAGAGGTACAAAACTTGGCTACAAAAATACTAACAGGAAAACAAAACAACTGCTCGATGGCATGAAAGACAATGAACTAAACATAAACTTGCACTGTGGCAGAACTTATGAATAACTAACACAAAAACACTTACTGTGACCGGTACAAGGGGCATGGATAGCAAGGTAATCGAGGGTGCGTGAAGGCATGAGGCAGAATGCAAAAATCCCAGAACGATAAACAGAAAGCAAGTGACATAAATAGTGGCCGTGGTAACTAGAAACAGGTGTGAGAGGTTGATGATCGGGGCGTGACTAGGGGAAACAGGTGGAAACTAATGAGTAGCTATGGTAACAAAAACAAACCAGGAAGTGAAAAAACGGAACAAGAGTCCAGAAAACAAAACAAAACATGATCAAACATAAAACCAGATTTACAGGCGTGACACAATATGAACTTTGCACGGAAAATTTCTCTGCCAGTTTCTGCATCCCACAGGGATTCTTCTTTTGTGTTTCTGCACCTGCGGTTCCACAACAAGGTTGCAACATTGTTTGGCTCACCTACCATGAAAGATTTAAAGTTAAACTTAAAGTACCACTGATAGTCACACACACACACACACTAAGTGTGGTGAACACTGCAAAAACTGAAATCTGAGTAAGATTAAATATCTCAAATAAGGGTGATATTTGCTTATTTTCTGACTGATAAGATAATTCTTCTCACGAAAGAGATTTTATGTGTTTTACTTGTTGTAAGGGTTTTGGTCCTGAATGATCTCAGTAAGATATTACAGCTTGTTGCTGAGACCTATATTGAGTAAAACTAGACTGAACATACGTCCTATTTTCCCCGGACATGTCCTCTTTTGCGGGATTGTCCTGGGTGTCCGGCGCGGGTTTCTTAAATACCCCTGATGTTAGGGTTGTGTGTATTTTCAATGTACGTACAGGGTTAAAAGGGGGTTAAAAAAAAAAAATTAAATGGTAAAGGGGTGCGCACGTAGTTAAATCCGTGAGGGAGGGGCAGAGACAGAGAGAGCGAGAGAACGAGGCAGTGGATTGAGCATTAATCAAGGCATACTTTGTCAACAACCATACAGGCCACACTGAGGGTGGCCGTATAAACAATTTTAACACTATTCCAAATATGGGCCACACTGTGAACCCACACCAAACAAGAATGACAAACACATTTCGGGAGAACATCCGCACCGTAACACAACATAAACACGACAGAACAAATACCCAGAACCTCTTGCAGCACTAACTCTTCCGGGATGCTACAATATACCCCGATATGCGCCACACTGTGAACCCACACCAAACAAGAATGACAAACACATTTCGGAAGAACTACTGCACCGTAACACAACAAACACAACACAACAAATACCCAGAACCCCTTGCCCTGGGATGCAACAATATACACCCCCGCTACCCCCTACACACACACACACACACACACCACCACCACCACCTCAACCCCGATTACGTCACATCAAATATTCCACTTGAAAAATATTTTTGGTGGAAGATTGTACATATTTTGTGTGTTTGCCAAAAAAAAACATAGTTTTGTTTGACAAAAAAGGGCCGAAAACAAACAAACAAACCAAAACAACATAAAAAAAAATAAAACATTTTGAAATGATGGATAGATCTGAAGTTGATCAGTTTCAGACATACTTTATGTAGACTCCAGAGAGTTAAGCGTTAAATATAAAATGTATGTATGCCCTGGCACACCATTATCATCAGTTCATGACACAAGCAAAACCCTTTTTACACTTTTATACTGCAATAAATGCCCCAAAAACTTATTAAATGAAAAAATAGAAATAACTAACAGCAGTGGTAAAGTTTAGATCCATGAAGGAAAGAAGAAAGTGAATGAATGTTTATAACTGAATACATTTACATATGCATACAAATTTGTCTTATTTTTATATTATTTATTTTAATGAATTAAGTAACATTTATGACAACCTTTTTCCAAAACACAATATATAATGTGAGATGTAAAAGGATAATGCATATGTTTATCATTTGTTTTCAAAACGCTTACAAAAAAGCAGGACCCCAAAAATGTACTGTGGGACCCCATTTTTATGACTTGATGGGGTCCATGGGACCCCATTTTGAAAATTCCTAGCGCCAACACTGCTGTCAACAGAGGAGCAAAAACGCTTTATTTAAATAAATATATTATTTATAAAGCAAGTTGAAGTATCCTTGGCAAATTTTAACCTAGTCCCGGCCTTGGCATGCATATATGTGTCCTCTTTTTGTGATTTCAGAATATGGTCAGCCTAGTAAAACATGCTTGAAACTAGAATATCAACTGTTGCAAAGCTGAGTCATCAACACTTACAAGTATAAAACACATTTTTTAAAGTAATAATTTCTTTTTTCAAGCATGAAAAAATAAAATCATGATTTTGACACAATTGTGTCTCATATTTAAAACAGATCACAGCTAAATTGACTTTGCTGTTTTATTTTCAATGAAACAAGAGAAAATACATACTCTTATAGTAGTACAGTAAACGGACAGTTCATATTTGAACAATTAACATGTGACATTTCAAACAATTTTGAACAGAAATAGTTCATGCACATTCAGATAAATTCCTCACAATTACAGTAAAAAAAATGTTTGGCCGGGGGCGGGGCTGTATATATGCGCACTAATTGACTGAAAAAGCACACACTTGGCGCGAAGATGTCATGATGTCAATGGAAAAATGCATTGTTAGACCATATGATTTGCAGAGAGTAACAAGCGGTTGCCTTTCCATTAAGAACAATAAATTAGTTTTAGTATAAGTTTGCTGGTTTCACGCAATGTAATGCCTCGATACAGCGTCCGCATTACTGAAGACGCCGCACCGATCTGCCTGTCGACCTCACGAGCCACTCTTCCCCCACTCGTGAACAAGACTCCTAGGTACTTGAGCTCCTCCACTTGGGGCAAGATCTCCTCCCCAACCCGTAGGTGGCACTCCAACCTTTTCCGAGCAAGAACCATGGATTCGGACTTGGAGGTGCTGATTTTCATCCCGGTCGCTTCACACTTGGCTGCGAACCGATCCAGTGAGAGCTGAAGATCCCAGCCAGATGAAGCCATCAGGACCACATCATCTGCAAAAAGCAGAGACCTAATCCCGCATCCAACAAACCAGATACCCTCAACGCCCTGACTGCGCCAAGAAATTCTGTCCATAAAAGTTATGAACCGAATCGGTGACAAAGGGCAGCCTTGGCGGAGTCCAATCCTCACTGGAAACGGGTCCGACAGACTGCCGGCGATGCGGACCAAGCTCTGACACTGATAATATAGGGAGTGGACCGCCACAATCAGACAGACCGCTACCCCATACTCTCTGAGCACTCCCCACAGGATTTCTCGGGTTACACGGTCGAATGCCTTCAAGTCCACAAAGCACATGTAGACTGGTTAGGCAAACTCCCATGCACCCTTAAGAACCCTGCCGAGAGCAAAGAGCTGGTCCACAGTTCCACGACCAGGATGAATACCACACTGTTCCTCCTGAATCCGAGGTTCGACTATCCAGCATAGCCTCCTCTTCAGTACACCTGAATAAACCTTACCGGGAAGGCTGAGGAGTGTGATCCCACGATAGTTGGAACACACCCTCCGGTTCCCTTTCTTAAAGAGAGGAACCACCACCTCGTTCTGCCAATCCAGAGGTATCGCCCCCGATATCCACACGATGCTGCAGAGTCTTGTCAACCAAAACTGCCCCACATCATCCAGAGTCTTAAGGAACTCCGGGCGGTTCTCATCCACCCCCGGGGCCTTGCCACCGAGGAGCTTTTTAACTACCTCAGCAACCTCAGCCCCAGAAATGGGAGAGCCCACCACAGATTCCCCAGGCCTTGCTTCCTCATAGGATGACATGTTGGGGGGGATAGAGAAGGTCTTCGAAGTACTCCCTCCACCGATCCACAACATCCGCAGTCGAGGTCAGCAGAACACCATCCGCACTTGGGAATCATTTAGTGATTTAACCCCCAATTCCAACTCTTGATGCTGAGAGCCATGCAGGGAGGCAATGAGTCCCATTGATTTTGTAGTCAAACTCACCACCTCCCAGTCTCAGGGCGGACACTCTAACCACAAGGCCACTGAGCAGGTTTAAAGAAAGGTTAAAAAGAATAATGTTAAAATGAATATTACAAACCCCGTTTCCATATGAGTTGGGAAATTGTTTTAGTTGTAAATATAAACGGAATACAATGATTTGCAAATCCTTTTCAACCCATATTCAATTGATTGCACTACAAAGACAAGATATTTGATGTTCAAACTCATCAACCTTATTTTTTATTTTTTTTTGCAAAAAATAATTAACTTAGAATTTCATGACTGCAACACGTGCCAAAGTAGTTTGGAAAGGGCATGTTCACCACTGTGTTACATCACCTTTTAACTTAACAACACTCAATAAACGTTTGAGAACTGAGGAAACTAATTGTTGAAGCTTTGAAAGTGGAATTCTTTCCCATTCTTGTTTTATGTAAAGCTTCAGTCGTTCAACAGTCCGGGGTCTCCGCTGTCGTGTTTTACGCTTCATAATGCGCCACACATTTTCGATGGGAGACAGGTCTGGACTGCAGGCGGGCCAGGAAAGTACCCGCACTTTCTGTTTTACGAAACCACGCTGTTGTAACACGTGCTGAATGTGGCTTGGCATTGTCTTGCTGAAATAAGCAGGGGCGTCCATGAAAAAGACGGCAGCATATGTTGTTGAAGTGTTTGATGAGCATTCCTCAACTTTATCAGTATTTATTGCCACCTTTCCCAACGTCTTTGTCACGTGTTGCTGACATCAAATTCTAAAGTTAATGATTATTTGCAAAAAAAAAAATGTTTATCAGTTTGAACATCAAATATGTTGTCTTTTCAGCATATCCAACTGAATATGTGTTGAAAATGATTTGCAAATCATTGTATTCCGTTTATATTTACATCTAACTGTCAAACATGGACTTGGACTTGGATTGTTTCTTCGATGCAAAAGATGATTGGCACGAGCCAGGCGTGAATGTAAGTACATTTTTATTAATATTCTAACAAAATTACACAAAGGCAAACAAAAGGCGCGCACGAGGGCGGAAAACAAATTTGGCTAATGAAAAAATAAAAGACTACCATAAATGCTCCAAAGATGAAACAAAAACACTTGCACTGTGGCATGAAAAAACAAAACTTGCACTGTGGGATGAAAAAACAAAACTTGCACTGAGGCATAAATACAAAACTTACTTGGCGTGGACAAAAACGAACAGCAAGGCATGAACCAGATGAATACGGGATGTGTAGGTACATCGGTAGGTACAAAGGTACCAGGCCGAAGAAGAGAAACCAAATGGCTTCAATAGCAGTGACATAATTAGTGATGGAACAGGTGCGTGACATGACAGCTGAAACTAATGAGTAGGCATGGTATTGAAAACAAACCAGGAAGTGCAAAACAGGAAACAAGTGTCCAAAAAACAAAACATAACATGACCAAAACAAAACATGATTTGTTTGGCGTGACACTAACACAATTTCCCAACTCATATGGAAACTGGGTTTGTAAAATGTGTCCATGAAGCGGTGTTAAATATGTATTTCCTGTATGAGTCCAGTTGTGCTGATTAAAGATTGCTGAATTTGCACATTTCTTGATTAAATACAGAAAAAGCTGGGATGAGGCTAAGCCAGCCAAGCCGACCCACTGATTGCGCAATCCTTCATAAACTGCATTAGATGGCACGAGGTCGCTTCCTTTTGTCAGCACGTTGCCAATATAATGGTTGTTAAATCGTTTATTTTACAACCTGTGCAGGCAATCGGACAAAAAAACTAAAACGCAGAGAAATGTCACACGGCTAGTCGCACGGGACTCACTGCGAGGAGGCGTACAGAAGCTGGCAGGTGCTTGCCGCTGCCATTTTTCTTCAGGAAGGGTCAACGAAAGAGAGACGTTTTAAAAGAAATTAAGGCGGACTCTAACAAAAAAAAGAAACAAAGCTTTTTCCTGGAGGAAATTAGGTGCATGGACTTTTTGAACAAATAGTTTTTTTGTTTTTAAAAATACTACAATAAAAAAGACACATAAAAAATTATTAATACATTTTTTTTTAAAAAGTATTTGAATTAGTGTTGTCCCGATACCAATACTTTGGTACCAGTACCAAAATGAGTACGATACTTTTCGGTACTAATTAAAGGGGACCACAAAAAATTGCATTATTGGCTTTATTTTAACAAAAAATCTTACGGTACATTAAAGGCCTACTGAAATTAGATTTTCTTATTCAAACGGGGATAGCAGGTCCATTCTATGTGTCATACTTGATCATTTCGCGATATTGCCATATTTTTGCTGAAAGGATTTAGTAGAGAACATCCACGATAAAGTTTGCAACTTTAGGTCGCTAATAAAAAAGCTTTGCCTTTACCGGAAGTAGCAGACGATGTGCTCCTGACATCACGGGTTGTGGAGCTCCTCACATTGTTTACAATCATGGCCACCAGCAGCGAGAGCTATTCGGACCGAGAAAGCGACACTTTCCCCATTAATTTGAGCGAGGATGAAAGATTTGTGGATGAGGACATTTAGAGTGAAGGCCTAGAAAAAAAAATAAGATTAATAAAATAGTTTAAAAAAAAGAAAAAAGAAAAAGGCGAGGGCAGTGAGAGGGATTCAGATGTTTTTAGACACATCTACTGGGATAATTCTGGGAAATCCCTTATCTGCCTATTGTGTTGCTAGTGTTTTAGTGCGTTAAATAGTACCTTAAAGTTGGAGGGGTGTGGCCACGGGTGTTTTGACGCCAGTCTCTGAGAGAAGTCACGGCAGCTGCAGGAGGTCCGTGGCTCCGCTGATCTCCGTCTGGTAAGAGGCGACTTATTTCCACAATTTTCTCACCGAAAACTGCCGGTTGACATATAGTCGGGATCCAAGTTCTCTTGACCGCTCTGATCCATAGTAAAGCTTCACCTCCGGGAATTTTAAACAAGGAAACACCGTGTGTTTGTGTGGCTAAAGGCTAAAAGCGTCCCACCTCCATCTTTCTACTTTGACTTCTCCATTATTAATTGAACAAATTCCAAAACATTCAGCAATACAGATGTCCAAAATACTGTGTAATTGCGCGATGAAAAGAGACGACTTTTAGCCGTAAGTGGCGCTGGGCTATAATGTCCCCTCCAACCAATAACGTCACAAACAGGCGTCATTATTCCGCAATGTTTTCAACAAAAAACTCCGCGGGAAATTTAAAATTGTAATTTAGTAAACTAAACCGGCCGTATTGGCATGTGTTGCAATGTTAATATTTCATCATTGATATATAAACTATCAGACTGCGTGATGGGTAGTAGTGGGTTTCAGTAGGCCTTTAATCATATGTTTAGTTTTGCAAGTTTGTCCTTGAATAAAGTAGTGAACATACAAGAAAACTTGTCTTTTATTAGTAAGTAAGCAAACAAAGACTCCTAATGAGTCTGCTGACATATGCAGTGACATATTACCCATGCCTTGGACACTAATGCACCCCCCATACCATCACAGATGCTGGCTTTTGAACTTAACATCAGTTTGAACATCAAATATGTTGTCTTTATAGCATATTCAACTGAATATGGGTTGAAAATGATTTGCAAATAATTGTATTCCATTTATATTTACTTCCAACACAATTTCCCAACTCATATGGAAACGGGGTTTTTACATCCAAAACAACTCGGAATTTCACTTTTTTTTTAAATTCATTTACAGACGCAAATGCTCTACGTTGGATTAAACACGCTGAAAAGGATCTTAACGAGACTTTGTGTCTTGCAGAAGAAAAGAGAAAAAAAACAAGTTTTGTTTGGTGACCAGAGAACATCAGTCAGCAGCGCCAAGCACATTTCCTGCTTGATGGGCTCATTGCCGATTCCTTTTCTTGTCAAAGCAGCGTTACGAGCGGCAAAGTCTTTTAAATTCAGGCAATTCCTGTCAAAAAAAAAAAAAAAAGTGAAGTTGTCAACCCGTCATGCTGCATCGTTCCTGTCAAGCAAAGCATGAGTGGCCATGTTTGCCGCAAACGTGACTCACTCAGACGACTCAATCTGGAAATCGAACCACCGTTCTAATGCGCTGATTTCCTCCAGGAAGGGCTTCTTGTTCCTATCCTGGATCGCACAGGCTGCCGTAAACGGGGCCATCTGTTGAGATTAGTCGCGGCCGACGACCGATACCATCTCATTTAGCACCTTAAAAAGCGCACAAACTATTGACGATTGTCGGGTCAGGCCGTAGCCAATCACTCATCGCACTCGAGTGATATCGAGTAAAGCGGCACTGCCTCCGAGCACCGTCGATACGCCAATAACTCACAAAGAGCAGCTCAAAGGATCAGGCAGCCGTTGCAAACTGAGAGGCGATCAATTACAATTCAAGTGTAAATAACCTTATAAATATTAAATGTAAGATTTTCTTTTCCACCCTCTCAAATATGTCTTTCCCTCCTCAGATGCCTGTTAAATGGATGGCTCTTGAGTGCATCCACTACAGGAAGTTCACTCATCAGAGCGATGTGTGGAGTTATGGTGGGTGCAAGGAAGCCGGATACATTTACGGTCTTATGTGATCACACCTGTGAAATAAGCCCAAAATCCTGTTTTGTTTTGAATTTGCATTTTACCCCCCTGTTGTATTGCTGAGACCTTTGATTGGCCTCCGCATCCCTCAGGAGTGACCATCTGGGAGCTGATGACGTTCGGAGGGAAACCGTACGACAGCATCTCCACGCGGGAGATCCCGGACATCCTGGAGAAAGGCGAGCGCCTCCCTCAGCCGCCCATTTGCACCATAGATGTCTACATGGTCATGGTCAAATGTAAGATGTTATCTTTTTTTAAGATGCTTAGGTTTGTTTCTATATAGTCCAGGGGACGGCACCCCGCGGCTCTTTGATCACTCTGATGTGGCTCAGCTGCATACTTGCCGACCCCTCCCATTTTTCCGGGAAGTTTCAGGATTATAGTGCCTCTCACAGATATCTCACGTGGCAAACAGTCTCCGATTTTCACCCAGACAACAATATTTAGGGCGTACCGTGATGGCAATGCCTTTAGCGTCCTCCCAAACATGTCGTCGCGCCCGATCCTACACCATGTTATCAGTGTGCCGGTCGGTCATATGTTGTATGCGACTTCCGTCAACACAGCCATACAGGTTACACTGAGGGTTGTGATATAAACAATTTTACCACTCTTACAAATATGCACCAAAGCCACACCAAACAAAAATGACAAACCCATTTCGGGAGAACATCCACACTGTAACAACATAAACACAACAGAACAAATACCCAGAATCCCATGCATCCCTAACATTTCCGGGCTACATTATACACCCCCGCCCCCCCAACCCCGCCCACCTCAAGTGACGCAAGGAGGTGGGGGGGAGGGGGGGACAGTGAAAGTCTTGATGGTTCTTTATATATACATATATATATATATATATATATATATTAGGGCTGTGAATCTTTGGGTGTCCCACGATTCGATTCAATATTGATTCTATGGGTCACGATTCGATAATATATCGATTTTTTTCGATTCAATTCGATTCTCGATTCAAAAACGATATTTTTCCAATTCAAAACGATTCTGTATTCATTCAATACATAGGATTTCAGCAGGATCTACCCCAGTCTGCTGACATGCTAGCAGAGTAGTATATATTTTTTTTTAAACTTTCATAATTGTAAAGGACAATTTTTTATCAACTGATTGCAATAATGTAAAATTGTTTTAACTATTAAACAAACCAAAAATATGACTTATTTCATCTTTGTGAAAATATTGGACACAGTGTGTTGTCAAGCTTATGAGATGCGATGCATGTCTAAGCCACTGTGACACTATTGTTTTTTTTTTATTTTTATAAATGTCTAATGATAATGTCAATGAGGGATTTTTAATCACTGCTATGCTGAAATTATGAGTAATATTGATACTGTTGTTGATAATATTAATTTTTGTTTCACTACTTTTGTTTTATTCTGTGTCGTGTTTGTGTCTTTATTGCAGTTCTGAGTGTTGCTGGGTCATGTTTTGTTTCGGAATTGGATTGCATTGTTATGGTATTGCTGTGTATTGTTTTGTTGGATTGATTTAAAAAAACAAAAAAATATTTTTTTTCAAAAATCGATTTTTTAAAAATGAGAATCGATTCCGAATCGCACAACGTATTTGATTCATTTCGTATTCGAATCGATTTTTTCCAACACCCCTAATATATACATATATATATATATATATATATATACATATATATATATATATATGATTTTGGACGCTGGCGGGCCGGATCCATAGTTTGGGGACCCCCGTTGTAGACCATATCGCCCATCCCTAATTAACCATCATATGCCAGCGTGAGAAGCATTAGAAGCAAGGTGGGTGAAGGACGGAGGAAGCTGGATTAGAACCTTGATCCCTCCGGTTACGGGACCTGCTCAACACTTCCTGAGCCGCGGCTTTGAAAAGTGTTTCCAAAGTGTTGTTTGTAGAAGTTCGACTGGATTTGATCTTTCTGAAACATCGTATTTATAAACATTAATGGCTGTCATCAGCTCAGACTGTAACGTGTGCACAGGTGGCCCTTAATGTAAAATGTGATCTGGGGGAAACTGTACCCCATTTTTGCTATTAATGTTAAAATCTAATTACTATTTTTCCACAAGTGTGTAAGCTTTGCTAGACTCTGCGCTTGCTTATTTTTTTTGTTCAGCCTTCAAAGTTGGATCTGGATGGTGGTTGAACTCATGTGTAGTGGTGTAGTGAGTCTTATTCTGCGTTGTGTAGTTTTTTAAGTAAGAGACACTCCACCATTCCATCGTTTCATCATTTATTGGCCACCGGTTTTGGAAACATGAAACACATACACAGGTCTCTATTTTTCTGGCGGAGTGATACCTCATCAGCAAAAGTCCGATAGAAGAGGAAATAAACAACAGTCATTCATATAAAAATAATAATTTAAATCACAACAACAAAAACGTTTTATCACAAAAAAATACTAATAATACACAAATCCACATACCTTTGTTGTAAACATGTAACACATACACAGGTCTCTACTTTTCTGGCGGAGTGATACCTCATCAGCAAAAGTCCGATAGGAGAGGAAATAAAAAACAGTCATTCATATAAAAATAATAATTTAAATTACAATAACAAAAACGTTTTATCACAAAAAAATAATAATAATACACAAATCCACATACTTTTGTTGGAAACATGAAACACATACACAGGTCTCTACTTTTCTGGCGGAGTGATACCTCATCAGCAAAAGTCCCATAGAAGAGGAAATAAACAATCGTCATTCATATAAAAATAATAATTTAAATTACAATGACAAAAACGTTTAATCACCAAAAAATAATAATAATACACAAATCTACATACCTTTGTTGGAAACATGAAACACATACACAGGTCTCTACTTTTCTGGCGGAGTGATACCTCATCAGCAAAAGTCCGATAGAAGGGGAAATAAACAAGTCATTCATATAAAAATAATAATTTAAATTACAATAACAAAAACATTTTATCACAAAAATATATTAATAATACACAAATCCACATAACTTTGTTGGAAACATGAAACACATACACAGGTCTCTACTTTTCTGGCGGAGTGATATCTCATCAGCAAAAGTCCGATAGAAGGGGAAATAAACAAGTCATTCATATAAAAATAATAATTTAAATTACAATAACAAAAACATTTTATCACAAAAATATATTAATAATACACAAATCCACATACCTTTGTTGGAAACATGAAACACATACACAGGTCTCTACTTTTCTGGCGGAGTGATACCTGCGTAAATACCGGGTGTGATTATGAACAAACATTTCAAACATTCGACGCTCTAATCCTTACTTAACAAAATTGTGCATAAAAAAATACTTAAGACAACACATCACTTATACCTACAACATTAATGTTTTAACTTCTAAAGTATTATGAAAGTTTAGAAATAATATTTACACAAGAAACACATAGCAATGAAGAACTATTACCTCATCAGCAAAAGTCCGATAGAAGAGGAAGTAACAATACGAAAAAAAAGCAAAGTCACTTCCGGCACCAGACATCCGGTTCTTCAAAATAAAACCAATACTTCAAAATAAAACATAACACCCTGTCTCGTTCATAATATAGCGCAACAACATCACACTATTACATTGGGAAATAGATGATTAAACAAGTCATTGATAGATGCACAGCAAGCTCAGTTTGTTTTCCCATCTGGAGCAAAAACCACAATGTTTTTTTGCGTCCAAACCATGCATTGCTTCATCCAGCCCAAATCCTCCCATCGTCCGCTCAGTCACCGGCTTAATTTGAACACGGCAAATGGTGTCCATGGCTTCAAATATTTCCAAGAAGGCATGAGCACCGGTCCAAGCTTTGTCCGCTGCCAACTATCGGCAGATTGGCCGTCCTTCACGTAGCGCCAGCCTGGTGGTCGCCCGGCTCAACAATGACGGATTGACTTT
Source organism: Nerophis ophidion (assembly GCF_033978795.1). Classification (NCBI taxonomy): domain Eukaryota; kingdom Metazoa; phylum Chordata; class Actinopteri; order Syngnathiformes; family Syngnathidae; genus Nerophis; species Nerophis ophidion. The sequence continues at coordinate 10,783,031 of NC_084637.1, forward strand.
TCTCTTGGCTTCAATTATCCCACATGAACTTCTCTCCCCATTCCTTTCTGTTCTCATGGCTGAAATACCAATAGAGAGATGATGTGACTCATCTCGGAGCATGACATCAAAACATATTCCCCAGACGAAAATGTTAATCCTATTGAAATGTCATGGCATCTAATATTTATTCTCCTAATGTAAAAGCAGCACCGATTGCTTTTGACAGCTCAAACGCAACAATGCCCTGCAGCTTGTTTAGCCTTACAACAAAGCCCACAGACTACTAGTTCCTCCCTGGAGATTAAAAGATGAAAAACAAAAAAATAAACATTCTTTGACCAATTTCATTTTAGGGTCAAAGATATGCGCCTTGAGAAGTTCACATATCTGTTTCTAAACTGCAGCCCTTAGGGCAGGGGTAGGGAACCTATGGCTTTAGAGCAGGGGTCGGGAACCTTTTTGGCTGAGAGAGCCCATCCATCCATCCATTTCCTACCGCTTATTCCCTTTCGGGGTCGCGGGGGGCGCTGGCGCCTATCTCAGCTACAATCGGGCGGAAGGCGGTGTACACCCTGGACAAGTCGCCACCTCATCGCAGGGCCAACACAGATAGACAGACAACATTCACACTCACATTCACACACTAGGGCCAATTTAGTGTTGCCAATCAACCTATCCCCAGGTGCATGTCTTGAAAGCCAAATATTTTAAAATGTATTTCCGTGAGAGCCATATCATATTTTTTAACACTGAATACAACTAAATGTGTGCATTTTTTAAGTAAAACCAACATTTTTAGAGTATAATAAGTCTCTAATTATTTTTAACGACATTGTTATTTTTTGAACAGGTGCGGTTGAAACGGATTGATGGATTAAAATGCATGAGAATGTTTTATATTTTGAACGTTATTTTTAACATCGTGATTACCAGCGGAATTATTCATTACTTATCGTGTTAAGACAGTGGTTCTCAAATGGGGGTACGCGTACCCCTGGGGGTATTTGAAGGTATGCCAAGGGGTACGTGAGATTTAAAAAAAATATTCTAAAATTAGCAACAATTTAAAAGTCCTTTATAAATATATTTATTAAATAATACTTCAACAAAATATGAATGTAAGTTCAATAAGTGTGAAAAGAAATGCAACAATGCAATATTCAGTGTTGATAGCTAGATTTTTTGTGGACATGTTCCATAAATATTGATGTTAAAGATTTCTTTTTTGTGAAGAAATGTTTAGAATTAAGTTCATGAATCCAGATGGATCTCTATTACAATCCCCAAAGAGGGCACTTTAAGTTGATGATTACTTCTATGTGTAGAAATCTTTATTTATAATTGAATCACTTGTTTATTTTTCAACAAGTTTCTAGTTATGTTTATATCTTTTTTTCCAAATACTTCAAGAAAGACTGCTACATATGAGCAATATTTTGCACTGTTGTAAAATTTAATAAATCAGAAGTTGATAACATAGTGCTGTATTTTACTTTAGGGGGTACTTGAATTAAAAAAAATGTTCACAGGGGGTACATCACTGAAAAAAGGTTGAGAACCACTGTGTTAAGCAATGTCAGCTAAGATTTATCTGAGAGCCAGATGCATTCATCAAAAGAGCCACATCTGGCTCTGGAGCCATAGGTTCCCTACCCCTGCTCTGGAGCCAGATGTGGCTCTTCTGATGAATGCATCTGGCTCTCAGATAAATCTTAGCTGACATTGCTAAACACGGTAAGTAATGAATAATTCTGCCGGTAATCACAGTGTCAAAAATAACGTTCAAAATATAAAAGATTCTCATGCATTTTAATCCATCCATCCGGTTTCTACCGCACCTGTTCAAGAAGTCGCATTAATGGTAAGAAGTATTTTATTTATTGTTGGTTGGCGTCAGAATAACAATGTTATTAAAAAGAATAAGAGACTTATTATACTCTAAAAATGTTGGACTTACTTAAAAATGCATGCATCATCATCATTTATTTTTATTCCTTTCATGAAAATGCATATATAAAAGCCACGTACAATTGACACTTTCATTGTTTTTTTTGTTTCTTATTCATTTCCATGATCAGAAAGGAGCAGATGGAAGAATGATATTCTTATATTTATCTGCTCCCTTTTTAACACAAATTATTTTCCATGACTTTATAACTGTTCCCTCCAACAACACCCGAACTCCAACATACTTTTCAATTTTCCTTTAAGCATTTTCACAATGACACGTCCAATCTAAATCAAAATTCAGTTTGATATAATTACAGTTTTCTCTTTTTTTTAACTCTTTTTAAAAACAAAGGTATTCTTACAGCTTTTTAAGTGTTTGTTTAGAGAATTCCATGCTTTCACACCAACAACAGACAAGCACATTTGTTTCAAATTTGTTCACACTTTTGGATGTTTAAAATCATACGGCCTTCCGTGGTTCTCATCTTCAGATGTGGACACTTAACTTTTGTATGTCATTTGGAAGAATTTTATTTTTCGCTTTGAACATCATTAAGAGTTTTCAATTCTACAATGTCTTTTAGTTTTAGGAATCCTGACCTAATGAAGTGGTTTTGTGTGGTCTCTATATCGTACTTTAAAAATGATACAAATTGCTCTTTTCTGTGAAATAAAGGCATTATGTTGCTATGATATGTATTTCCCAATATTTCTGCACAATACTTGAAATAAGATAGAATAATAGTTGGATTCAGTCTTAAAAAAATATTATATGGCTCTCACGGAAATACTTTTTAAAATATTTGGCTTGTATGGCTCTCTCAGCTAAAAAGGTTCCCCACCCCTGTCTTAGGGTGTAAGCGTTACATCTGACCTCATTATGAATAAAATATTTGAATTCAGACAATTGAATGGATCTGCATCACCGTGGCTATAACTAGGGTGCAAACAAAGAAGTCCACACATGCGTGTGATTCCTGTCTAATGAGAGCGGACATACCACCTGGCCTTTCGCTTCACCTTCGGGGCTTTGCTTTGTGTACACCAGCTGTGGTCTCGTCCATGGAAACCTGCTTTTTCTCTTGCCTAATAACTATTTGAGCAAGGGAAAACGGCATTACCGGCATAAAACAGCGGCTTCACGTAACAAGCTTACTTACGAAAATTAGATGTACAAACCCCGTTTCCATATGAGGATGTTCCAAATAAGTGTTTGATGAGCATTCCTCAACTTTATCAGCATGTATTGCCACCTTTCCCAACTCATTTGTCACGTGTTGCTGGCATCAAATTCTAAAGTTAATGATTGTTTGCAAAAAAAACTAATAGATGGATAGATAGATAGATAGTACTTTATCGATTCCTTCAGGAGAGTTCCTTCAGGGAAATTAAAATTCCAGCATCAGTGTACCGAGTTGAGATCAATTTAAAAAAAAAAAGTAAAAAGTAAATAATGGGGGTTTAAAAGGAAACAAAATAGAGAAATATTACAAAAAGAATAAAAACAATGGGAATGACAATATAACAGTAAAATAAGACTATAACAAGACAAAGTAGGCAGTAGTGACCATGTTATGAAAACGTATTGTACTGTTAATGTTTTGCATCCCCTGTCATCCCCGTCCCAGAGAGGAGTTGTACAGTCTAATGGCGTGTGGGACAAAGGAGTTCTTGAGTCTATTAGTCCTGCACTTGGGATGAAGCAGTCTAGCACTGAACAGGCTCCTCTGGCTACTGATAACGCTATGCAGAGGGTGACTGGCATCATCCAGGATGCTCACTAGTTTGTCAACAGTCCTCTTCTTTGCCACCGTCACCAGTGAGTCCAGTTTCATTCCCATTGTAAAACCGGCCCGCCTGATCAGTTTCTCAAATCTGGAGCTGTCCTTCTTAGATGTACTGCCCCCCCCCCCAGCACACTACCAAGTAGAACAGAACACTGGCAACCACAGACTGGTAGTACATCCACAGGAGTTTTTTACAAATGTTGAATGAGTGCAGTCTCCTGAGGAAGTACAGCCTGCTCTGTCCTTTCTTGTACTGGTGGTCCGTGTTAACAGTCCAGTCCAGCTTATTGTCCACCCAAACCCCGAGGTACTTGAATGAGTCCACGGTCTGTACCTCAACTCCCTCGATCACAATAGGTTGTGACCATGGACTTGACCTCCCAAAGTCACTGACCAGCTCCTTGGTCTTTGACGGATTGAGCTGCAAGAGGTTCGTGTGGCACCAGACAACAAACTCTCTCACCAGGTTCTGAAACTCCTCCTGTCTGCCGTCCCTGATGCACCCGACGATGGCTGTGTCATCCGCGTACTTCTGGATGTGACACAGCTCTGAGTTGTAGCAGAAGTCAGCGGTGTACAGGGTGAAGAGAAGAGGGGCCAGCACCGTTCCCTGCGGTGCTCCGGTGATGCTGATCACAGTGTCAGACGTGATGTCCTTCAGTCTGACGTACTGTGGCCTGTCGGTGAGGTAGTATGTAATATGTAGGTAATATGTAATAGGTAATATGTTGTCTTTGTAGCATATTCAACTGAGTATGGGTTGAAAATGATTTGCAAATCATTGTATTCCGTTTATATTTACATCGAACACAATTCCCGAAGTCATATGGAAACAGGGTTTGTATCAAGATTGACCTTGACGTGGAAATGTGCGCTGCCTCACGCCAACTTCGTGGCTGACGTTCGTTCATTTCTACAGGCTATGGTTACTTTGGCGACACACAGATGTGATTTGATTTTTTTTTTTAAAAATTCACCTTTTCGCCAATGCATTTATCCATCCATCCATCTTTCTCCGCTTATCCGAGGTCGGGTCGCGGGGGCAACAGCCTAAGCAGGGAAACCCAGACTTCCCTCTCCCCAGCCACTTCGTCTTGCTCTTCCCGGGGGATCCCGAGGCGTTCCCAGGCCAACCGGGAGACATAGTCTTCCCAACGTGTCCTGGGTCTTCCCCGTGGCCTCCTACCGGTTGGACGTGCCCTAAACACCTCCCTAGGGAGGCGTTCGGGTGGCATCCTGACCAGATGCCCGAACCACCTCATCTGGCTCCTCTCGATGTGAAGGAGCAGCGGCTTTACTTTGAGTCCTCCCGGATGGCAGAGCTTCTCACCCTATCTCTAAGGGAGAGCCCCGCCACACGGCGGAGGAAACTCATTTCGGCCGCTTGTACCCGTGATCTTATCCTTTCGGTAATGACCCAAAGATCATGACCATAGGTGAGGATGGGAACGTAGATCGACCGGTAAATTGAGAGCTTTGCCTTCCGGCTCAGTTCCTTCTTCACCACAACGGATCGATACAACGTCCGCATTACTGAAGACGCCGCACCGATCCGCCTGTCGAGCTCACGATCCACTCTTCCCTCACTCGTGAACAAGACTCCTAGGTACTTGAACTCCTCCACTTGGGGCAGGGTCTCCTCTCCAACCCGGAGATGGCACTCCACCCTTTTCCGGGCGAGAACCATCCACTCAGACTTGGAGGTACTGATCCTCATTCTGGTCGCTTCACACTCAGCTGCAAACCGATCCAGTGAGAGCTGAAGATCCCGGCCGGATGAAGCCATCAGGACCACATCATCTGCAAAAAGCAGAGACCTAATCCCGTGGCCACTAAACCGGAACCCTCAACGCCTTGACTGCACCTAGAAATTCTGTCCATAAAAGTTATGAACAGAATCGGTGACAAAGGACAGCCTTGGCGGATGGCCAATGCATTTAATAATTCGTAATAATAATGTGGGCGCGCACTGGAACTGCAGACCGAAGAAGATGTCATGTATACGGCTGCTACTGTGTTCCTGTGTTCTAATAACACAAACCCCGTTTCCATATGAGTTGGGAAATTGTGTTAGATGTAAATATAAACGGAATACAATGATTTGCAAATAATTTTCCACCCATATTCAGTTGAATATGCTACAAAGACAACATATTTGATGTTCAGACTGATAAACATTTTTTTTTTTTTTTTAAATAATCATTAACTTTCGACTTTGATGCCAGCAACACGTGACAAGGAAGTTGGGAAAGGTGGCAATGAATACTGATAAAGTTGAGGAATGCTCGCCAAACACTTATACGGAAGATCCCACAGGTGTGCAGGCTAATTGGGAACAGGTGGGTGCCATGATTGGGTATAAAAACAGCTTCCCAAAAAATGCTCAGTCTTTCACAAGAAAGTATGGGGCGAGGTACACCCCTTTGTCCACAACTGCGTGATCAAATAGTCAAACCGTTTAAGAACAACGTTTCTCCAAGTGCAATTGCAAGAAATATAGAGATTTCAACATCTACGGTCCATAATATCATCAAAAGGTTCATAGAATCTGGAGAAATCACTCTACGTAAGCGGCATGGCCGGAAACCAACATTGAATGACCGTGACCTTCGATCCCTCAGCCCGCACTGTATCAAAAACCGACATCAATCTCTTAAGGATATCACCACATGGACTCAGGAACACTTCAGAAAACCACTGTCACTAAATACAGTTGGTCGCTACATCTGTAAGTGCAAGTTAAAGCTATACTGTGGAAAGCGAAAGCCATTTATCAACAACATCCAGAAACGCCACCGGCTTCTCTGAGCAGTTGGTCACTACATCTCTCCCGTCCAAAGGCAAAACCTAGTAACTCAATTCTAGTTGATTTTGAGAAAACAAAGGAAAACCAATCTATCTTGATGCTGTCTTACAAAGATTTACAAAGTCATCAAACATATAGATGTTTTCTTGAGCTTTCATTTTCTTGCCGATTGAGCCATGGATTGAATCTGTTCTCATGAACGTGTGCCCTTTCTCCAGATATTTTATCACAATCTCGGGTGGGCCCCATTCTGCGTTTGCACATTGGGCAAGAGCCGTGTACAGCGTCCAGTTTTTATTTTGACCTCCACAGTTATCTGCCCAAAAGAGTATGCAAGGGGAAGAATCAAGAACAATACATTTAATGAAGGTGCTTGCAACGTCCTGGGCCAATCTTCCAAATATCCCCTCGTGCCATAATATCACATAATCAGGTTGACCGTCGGCCCCCATTCGTGCAAATGTCTCATTAAAGACAATAAGGCGACTGACAAAGAAGCTCCGATTGGTCCCTTGAGATACTAAGTTTTTCTTTTGTATCCACGCGGTTATATGGTAGTTGCTAGGTCCTGCCATGCGCGTAACAGCTTACTTACGGAACAAATCACAATATCTCATACACCAATGTAAAGCATATAACCTAGGAACTCCAAAATTAATATCAGCTCAGTTTTGACCAAAATTGAGTTACTGGGTTTTGCCTTTGGACGGGAGATCTGTAAGTGCAAGTTAAAGCTATACTATGCAAAGCGAAAGCCATTTATCAACAACATCCAGAAACGCCACCGGCTTTTCTGGGCCCGAGATCATCTAAGACGGACTAATGCAAAGTGGAAAAGTGTTCTGTGGTCTGACGAGTCCATATTTCAAATTGTTTTTGGAAACTGTGGACATTTGTGTCCTCGGGAACAAAGAGGAAAATAACCATCCGTATTGTTATAGGCGCAAAGTTCAAAAGCCATCATCTGTGATGGTATGGGAGTGCATTATTGCCCAACGCATGGGTGATTTACACATATGCGATTACACCATTAATGCTGAAAGGTACATACAGGTTTTGGAGCAACATATACTGCCATTCAAGCAACGTTATCATGGACGCCCCTGCTTATTTCAGCAAAACAATGCCACACCATGTGTTACAACAGCGTGGCTTCATAGTAAAAGAGTGCGGGTACTTGACTGGCCTGCCTGTAGTCCAGACCTGTCTCCCATTGAAAAGTTTGAAGCCTAAAATACAACAATAGAGACCCCGGACTGTTGAACAACTTAAGCTGTACATCAAGCAAGAGTGAGAAATAATTCCACCTGAAAAGCTTCATAAATTTGTTTCCTCAGTTCTTAAACGTTTATTGAGTGTTGTTAAAAGAGAAGGTGATGTAACACAGTGGTGAACATGCCCTTTCCCAACTACTTTGGCACGTGTTGCATCCATGAAATTCTAAGTTAGTTATTATTTGCAAAAAAAAAAAAAAAAAAAGGTTTATGAGTTTGAACATCAAATATCTTGTCTTTGTAGTGCATTCAACTGAATATGGGTTGAAAAGGATTTGCAAATCATTGTATTCCGTTTATATTTACATCTAACACAATTTCCCAACTCATATGGAAACAGGTTTTGTACATTCATTGGGATTTGTAACAAAGAAATGTGCTTAGATTTGAGCAGGCGTATGCACTTTTCTGGATTTGAACGCGACTTGAGTTGAATGAGGCCCCAATTGGGCCGCCAATGCCAGTAATCTCCGACTCGTTTATGTTGAGAGAATCGAGCTGATTGAGATCGTACATAATCAAGGCCGCCTTTCATTCTAGTCCCGTGTTTGTCTTTCCCAGGCTGGATGATTGATGCTGACAGCAGACCCAAGTTTAAGGAGCTTGCTGCAGAATTCTGCAGGATGGCCCGGGACCCCCAACGATATCTGGTCATCCAAGTAGGTCAATCGCGACAATGTAAAATTCATACAACCCCACCCTTCAATAAATGTTCACAATGTCCAGGGAGACGATCGGATGAAGCTGCCCAGCCCCAACGACAGCAAGTTCTTCCAGAGTCTCCTGGATGAGGAGGACCTTGATGACCTGATGGATGCCGACGAGTACCTGGTGCCTCGCGGTTTTGACGTAGCTCATTCATCATACACAACGAGACCTCGAGTCGACTCAAACAGAGTAAGCCCACTGCTTAAACTCTTGCTCTTTTGACGACCCGCCTCCTACTATTTCCAAGACAAACCTGGGATTTTCCGTCATATTTGTGTTATGCATCATTGGTAAACAGATCGATGGCTATACACTCTTCCAGGAAACAAACATATCTGCAGGCTGTGTAAACAAACACGTTAGAACATTCACAGACGTACCTCAAAGCCTCACAGTACTCCAAATGCACGTTGAAGTCCGACACATGTGGTCCTGTTACCCTGGCAATGGCCGGATGAGTGTAAATCCTGTAGTCCTTTATTTATCGCTTCCAACTGGTTCCAGGCCTGACCGTGATAAATACATGTTCGCGAAGTGGGATTGTCATTAATAAATCGAATGTTTTCATAGTTAAAGGCCTACTGAAATGAGATTGTCTTATTTAAACGGGGATAGCAGGTCCATTCTATGTGTCATACTTGTTCATTTCGCGCTATTGCCATATTTTTGCTGAAAGGATTTAGTAGAGAACATCAACGATAAAGTTCGCAACTTTTGGTCGCTAATAAAAAAGCCTTGCCTGTACCGGAAGTAGCAGACGATGTGCGCGTGACGTCACGGGTTGTATGGCTCCTCACATCTGAACATTGTTTATAATGTGAGCCTCCAGCAGCAAGAGCTAGTTGAAACGAGAAAGAGACAATTTCCCCATTAATTTGAGCGAGGATGAAAGATTCGTGGATGAGGAAAAGTAGAGTGAAGAACTAAAAAAAAAAAAAAAAAGCAACGGCGGCAGCAGTGGGAGCATTTCAGATGTAATTAGACACATTTACTAGGATAATTCTGGAAAATCCCTTATCTGCTTATTGTGTTAATAGTATTTCAGTAAGATTATAAAGTCATACCTCAAAGTCAGATGGCTGCGGTGAACGCCAGTGTCTCTGAGAGAAGCCGAGGAGCCAAGATCCCAGCTGCCTTTTTGACAGCTACAAGAGGAGGTCCCATAATCCACTCAGGTCTCCAGTAAGAGCCGACTTAATATCACAATTTTCCCATCCAAAAACTTACTGCTTGACGTAGAGAAACAGGTTCGCTTGACCGCTCTGTGTTAAAGCTTCACAACAAACAAAGAAACACCGGTGCTAAAGGCAGCTCTAATCCACCGCTTTCCACCAACAGCATTCTTCTTTATAGTCTCCATTATTAATTGAACACATTGCAAAAGATTTAGCAACACAGATGTCCAAAGTACTGTGTAATTATGCGATGAAAAGAGACAACTTTTAGCCGTAAGTGGTTCTGGGCTAATATGTCCGCTACAACCCGAGACGTCACAAACACACGTCATCATTCCGCGACATTTTCAACAAGAAACTCTGCGGGAAATTTAAAATTGTAATTTAGTAAACTAAACCGGCCTTATCAGCATGTGTTGCGATGTTAATATTTCATCATTGATATATAAACTATCAGACTGCGTGGTCGGTAGTAGTGGGTTTCAGTAGGCTTTTAAAAACAACGTTCAAAATATAAAACATTTTCATGCACTTGAATGCATTCATCCGTTTCTATCGCACCTAAACAAGAAGTCGCATTAATGGTCAAAAATATTTTCTTTCTTATTGGTTTGCTTCAGAATAACAAAGCTATTAAAAAGAATAAGAGACTTATTATACTCTAAAAATTGTTGGTCTTACTTAAAAATGCATGCATTTAGTTGTTGTAATCAAGGAAAGTCAGAATAAAAGAGGAGGCGTAGAATTTTCTTGTCAGAGCGTGGGACGACACTGTACAAGGGTACAGGTCTGTGGGATTCTCCTCATTGAGCTAATTTGAATCCTGTCTCTTTTTAATTCCTTGCTTTTGGTCTGTTTAATAGATGTCATCAGTGTTTGAACCTGACAGTTTTATTCGGTGCATACTTGCCAACCCTCTGGGAGACTCCCGAAATTCAGCGCTTTTCCCGAAAACCTCCCGGAATAAATTTTCTACCGAAAATCACCCGAAATTCAGCGTAGCTGGAGGCCACGCCCCCTCCAGCTCCATGCGGACCTGAGTGGGGACAGTCGGTTTTCACGTCCGCTTTCCCGCTATATAAACAGCTTGCCTGCCCAATCACGTTACAACATCTACGTATTTTAATAAAAAAACTGCACACACAAGGAGACGAAGCAGAATAACGAGGAATTTACAGCCGCTGTAATAGAGTGATTCTATGTTGTCTGTCGCCATCTCCTGGTGAATGTTGGCTGTAGTGTTAAGGGGTTGCTTTTAAATTGGCCATCGATTTACGTGGTGTTGCGCACCTGACCGCAAGTGACTCTCGCCAGTACGCAAATGGCAGAACAGAGGTTACTCAAATAGTGAAAGGTAAGTGTTGTTGTTTTTTTTTTTTTAGTAACCAGCAAGCACAGTACAGTTAGTAGAACTGTGTTTTAATTACTGTGTATTTGATCGGTGCCGTCTGAAATTCAACTATTTCTTTTATTTATATTTATATATATATATATATATATATATATATATATATATATATATATATATATATATATAATAAAATAAATATATATAGTAACCACGCCCCCCACCCAACCACGCCTCCGCCCCACCCTCGACCACGCCCCCACCCCCCACCTCCCGAAATCGGAGGTCTCAAGGTTGGCAAGTATGATTAAGTGTTAAAAATATAAAATGGCTCTCACGGAAATACATTATAAAATATTTGTCTTTCATGGATCTCTCAGCCAAAAAGATTCCCGACCCCTGCCTTAGACGGACAATTGGGGGAGAGAATGAGCTTGTTAGCATTGAATAGAGCCCCAAACCATACCTTTACCCCAAATTGGCCAATCCTCTACATTTACTTTTGGTATATATTTTTAGGCATTTTGGCTGAGAAGAAATCCTTGAACGTTAAGGAGCTAAAGTTTTATAGCTTGTTTCGTATCCTGTGTCATTTATGGCCAAGTGGGTACCTACGTCCAATATCAAATTGGAGAGGATTTCATCTAAAAAAAAATAAAATAAAACACGCTTTGAAGAACAAACAGAAACGTTTTGAAGAGGAGGAAGTTGAATGCAGAGGAGAGAATGATATGATGGAGGGATATAACCCCGAGGATGTTTCCTCCCTTGTTCTGTTGTTTGTAGCTGCACTTCCTGTAATTACTGCTGTAGTGCGTGCGGTTGGCGCGAGTGCAGAGGAGTGGGCCAGCGTTGAATAGCCTGCAGCAAACTAACAGAGCTCCACAGGAAACCCTTCACTCTGCATGTCATGTTTTGTTTTCTGTTAGGGGGTTTTTGCTTCTTTTTTTAGGCTCAGGTGTGCGCATGTTGTTGCACTGCCTGGCTGCCCCTCACGGTCCCTTAAGGCTGATGACTACACCCACAGAACTTTTCCCTGAATTTTACTTGCAACCGGCAGCTGTGCGGGTTAAAAGTCTCACCGAGTTTGCCGCAGGTGGCACCACAGCTGGCTCGAGCGTCATTATTTTTGGGTATTTATACTCCGATGTGAACAAAGTTTTACCGTATTTTCCGGACTATAAGGCGCAATTAAAATCCTTGCTTTCCCCCAAAACTCGACAGTAAGCCTAATGTACGGAATAATTCTGGTTGTGCTCACCGACCTCGAAGCAATTTTATTTGGTACATTGTGTAATGATAAGTCTGACCAGTAGATGGCAGTCAAACATAAGAGATACGTGGCAAGAGGTAAACTGAAAATATAGAACAATACACACGGCGCTCCAAAATCTATCAGAATGTTTTAGTACGACCTTGTTAAGCTATGAAGCCGCTCCGCTTGATGGATTGTCAGTGCATTAAACATACGATTATAATTATGGTATAATTTTGTTTCGCAATAATATGCAAAAGGAACTTTTTTTACCTTCTGGTACCTGCTGATCTGTATTTGGGATCCTCATAAATCCTGAAAAATTGCGCAAGTCCGCCTTTGTAGTTCGTAGCGACGACCTAGTCGATAAGCTTCTTCTTTTTCTCTATCTTCTTGTTATGGGACATTCATCCTCCGCTGTTGACATTTCTAATATAAAGTCAGTTTCTTACTTATATCTGCCATGAAAACACTAAAACAAACCGGTGTAGTGAGTTTACATTATTCACCCCAGGAACTTCAGTTATTAGAGTTCCGGTCAAGGGCCTTGGTGTTGTTTCCGGATGATTTAGGTAAAGTCTGAATGTAAATAAAACCGTTAACTCCATCTTTTGATACTTCTTCCACTCCCGTCCTTGCACGCTACACCGCTTCAACAAAGATGACGGGGAAAAGACGTTGCCGAAGGTGAGCCAAGTAAATAAGACCACCCACAAAGCGGCTTGCAGATGATCTGTAAAACATAATCTATGCAACATTTTGACCAAAGAACCACCAATACATGTTATGTCGACCACACGGAAGTGTTTTACATTCAGAAAAAAATAATAATAATACGATTCCTTTAATGCGCCCTATAATCTGGTGCGCTCTTTGGGGCGGTATAGCTCGGTTGGTAGAGTGGCCGTGCCAGCAACTTGAGAGTTCCAGGTTCGATCCCCGCTTCCGCCATCCTAGTCACTGCCGTTGTGTCCTTAGACAAGACACATTACCCACCGACTCCCAGTGCCACCCACACTGGTTTAAATGTAACTTAGATATTGGGTTTCACTATGTAAAGTGCCTTGAGTCACTCGAGAAGCTGACTTGTCCAGGGTGTACGCCGCCTTCCGCCCGAATGCAGCTGAGATAAGCTCCAGCGACCCCAAAAGGGACAGAAAATGGATGGATGGATTAAATAAAATTTACTTCACATCACTTGTATGAAAAAAGATCGAAAATAAACCATTCATCGGCAGTGTGCCTTAAAATCCGATGCGCCCTATGGTCCGGAAAATACGCTAATCCTATTTATTTATTTATTAATATCGCTAAAATTCGCTCCAGTCTGTCCACTAAAGACGCTGAGATCATTATCCATGCGTTTGTTACGTCTCGCCTCGACTACTGTAATGTATTATTTTCGGGTCTCCCCATGTCTAGCATTAAAAGATTACAGTTGGTACAAAATGCGGCTGCTAGACTTTTGACAAGAACAAGAAAGTTTGATCACATTACACCTGTACTGGCTCACCTGCACTGGCTTCCTGTGCACTTAAGATGTGACTTTAAGGTTTTACTACTTACGTATAAAATACTACACGGTCTAGCTCCATCCTATCTTGCCGATTGTATTGTACCATATGTCCCGGCAAGAAATCTACGTTCAAAGGACTCCGGCTTGTTAGTGATTCTCAAAGCCCAAAAAAAGTCTGCGGGCTATAGAGCGTTTTCCGTTCGGGCTCCAGTACTCTGGAAAGCCCTCCCGGTAACAGTTCGAGATGCCACCTCAGTAGAAGCATTTAAGTCTCACCTTAAAACTCATTTGTATACTTTAGCCTTTAAATAGACTCCCTTTTTAGACCAGTTGATCTGCCGTTTCTTTTCGTTTCCTTCTATGTCCCACTCTCCCTTGTGGAGGGGGTCCGGTCCGATCCGGTGGCCATGTACTGCTTGCCTGTGTATCGGCTGGGGACATCTCTACGATGCTGATCCGCCGCCGCTTGGGATGGTTTCCTGCTGGCTCCGCTGTGAACGGGACTCTCGCTGCTGTGTTGGATCCGCTTTGGACTGGACTCTCGCGACTGTGTTGGATCCATTGTGGATTGAACTTTCACAGTATCATGTTAGACCCGCTCAACATCCATTTCTTTCCTCCTCTCTAAGGTTCTCATAGTCATCATTGTCACCGACGTCCCACTAGGTGTGAGTTTTCCTTGCCCTTATGTGGGCCTACCGAGGATGTCGTGGTGGTTTGTGCAGCCCTTTGAGACACTAGTGATTTAGGGCTATATAAGTAAACATTGATTGATTGATTGATTATTTCCTTTCTTTATCTACTGCCCTTGCTCTTCTCCAGAACCAGTTTGGCTATCGGGAAGGAGGGCCAAACCCTTCAGAGGGTCTAGCAGAAGGGACAAAGGAGGAAGCCGCTGGTGGGCAGGGACCCACCCTGGAAGATCAACACTGCAATGGGAACTTGCAGAAGAAAGGTCTGAGCCAAGCTGGGGCTGAAGACAATGGAGGACAGAGGTACAGCGCTGACCCCACCATCTTCCTGGGCGAGAGGGTCTCCAGGGACATGGACAAGGACGGATACATGACCCCCATGAAGGACAAGAGCTCATCAGGTACTGAGACAAAAAACACACAGAGAGGATGACATTTCAGTGTTGGCAACAGTCGATCAGATCAGCGCTCCAAGGCAAGAGAAGTGCCCAGAAGCCAAAATACACTCAAGTGTGTCCTGGAGGGCATAGAAGCTGGAGCTCACAGCCTTTGAAAGTCGCAACTAAATATTCAAGTTTGAGAACATATCCAAACAATTGCAACTCAACATAGCAGCAGCTCTCCAATACAAACACCAAAGGGTGAGTGATCCTCTGCTGTGGGCTTCTAGAAGTCTGTGAGAGAGAAAATAAGTATTCAGGGAAAGATTGGTTTTGCTAGGACTGGATGTTACAATCACACTTCCACAACCTATTGAGTCATTATGGAAACATGCAAGATCTCATCAAAATGAGTATTGGTACAAAATGTACACCGAGCCAGGAACATGTGGATTAAGCATCAAATGTGATAGTTTGAGGTGGTTTTGTCAGATAATTAACAGTATTTGACGGCGCTAGGTCAGCCTCTGATCGTAATTCAGCCCTGCTTTTATGCTTTTGATTTTTTTTTTGGAGCTTCTCAAAAGATAACAAGGCCTAAGGCAAAATGCATCTGATGCAATGTCAAGGAGCACAAGAGTGGGCAAAATCAATAGGTTTCACACCCTGCTATAATAGCGCTTGGAAGCAGCGAAAAGAGGTCATTTGTTGGTGTTTTCACCCCCCGGCAGATGGAGATTCCAGTGCCAAAGAACTTCTGGCAAGTTGCCTGCCGGTTCCATAGTGGTTCCCATTATTACCGTTATCATGTCCCCTTCCAACGCCTCTCATTAGCAAGTGACCTCTCGTCTTCCTACTTTCCCTTTCAGTTTCTGTTTCCCTTTCCTTTGATCTAATTTCTAAATGTGACTAATTGATCTGCCTTTCGTAAACCCTTTCTTTATTCCTGTCCGTCCTTCTTCTTTTCTGATGTGTATACAGAATACCTGAACCCAATTGAGGAAAACCCCTTTGTCTCTCGGCGTAAAAATGGGGAGATCCATGCGTTGGACAACCCGGGCTACCACAGCACACCCAGCAGCCAGGCCAAAGCGGAGGACGAGTACATCAACGAGCCCCTCTACTTCAACACCTTCCATAGCACGGCTGAGACCCTGCGGAGAAACGGTCTGCCTCTTCCCACCCAGCCTCCTTCCGCCATCTCAGCCGCCACCTCAGGGTCCCACCTCCCACTTAGCGTCCAGACCAGCCTGCCCCACTACCCTCTCCCCACGCCTTCGCCATCTGGTATGCCGTGTCACCACGCTCCGCTGACCCACATCCTCCACGCCCACCACGCCATCAAACCCACAGCACAAGCTAGCATTCTCGGTGTCGGCTCCACCAGCCAGAGCCAAACAGGAACTACGGCGCAGGCCTTGGCCTGCCATTCAGGTGTGCCATCCACCGCGGCGGCCCCCATCGGACTGGCCTGCCTGCCAGGCTACCAGAGCCACATAGCCTCGCAGCCTGCCAGCCTGCTGAAGCACGGTGGACAGACAGCAGGTAAAGCCGCTGGGAAGAAGCTGAAGGTAACCTTTGACAATCCGGAGTACTGGCAGCACAGCTTGCCTCCCAAACCATCTGACAGCACCCAGGGCGGGTCCGCCAACGCTAAGCTCTTCTACAAGCAGAATGGACACATTCGGTCAGCAGTAGCTGAAAACCCCGAGTACATGTCGGAGTTTTCCCTTAAATCTGGCCCTGTTCTGCCACCTCCTCCCTACCGGCAGAGAAATACGGTGGTCTAGATTGATCCAGCCTCTAGAAACCTCTGCATTTCACTGACCAGAGCCTCCACAAACCCCAACTCTAACCATGATATCCGTTATAGACCGTAGCAACATCACCGCAGAAGGCTACCTGCACTTCTGTCCAGTAGTTACCGACTGCGATCCGAGACCGTGGGATTGTGAAGGACGCGTCACCATGTGGAATTACGGTCATTTCCAGCGGAAACTACTGCCGTCCACTCTGCTGTGTCCGTTGGAAGAGCAGAACAAGATTCCCTTTTCTTATTTCCCATGTATAGAAACCCATGGAAGCGACAGGAACCTATGAAGGACTTGGAACGTGTTTCAACTTAGTTCATCGAATGGAGGAAAACACGTCTGAGAAGCTGATCGGTCATGCTCATATTTTTACCCCAAGTATTTATTTTATACAGTAATGTTTGTTTCTTTTTCATTGGGTTGGTGAAAAAATGTAACTGTGCTGCTGTGACGACATTAAGTTTACATTTACACATATAGTACTTTGCTCCGAATCACAAAATACCCTAAAGCAGCAGAAAGTAGAAATCGAATGACTTTGGGATATCTCAAAAAGTCTGAAGGGAAAGGTTTTATCAGCCAAAGCTGTGTACGAGTATTATTTACATGTATTTAAATGACATTATTGAAAATTTTTTTTACAGTTTAAGAGCCATGTCACAACACAATCTGCAATCATGTCCGACAAATATTCCATTTTTTGCAGAAAAATATACTTGGTCGATATTTCCTAACAGTTAGGGCGAGGGCGTGTTTTTTTTTTCATTAGCACTTTATTGCCCTAGGAACTCTACTTTATTTACCGTATTTTTCCGGTTATAAGTCGCTCCGGAGTATAAGTCGCACCGGCCGAAAATGCATAATAAAGAAGGAAAACAACATATATACGTCGCACTGGAGTATAAGTCGCATTTTGGGGGGAAATTTATTTTATAAAATCCAACGCCAAGAATAGACATTTGAAAGGCAATTTAAAATAAATAAAGAATAGTGAACAACAGGCTGAATAAGTGTACGTTATATGAGGCATAAATAACCAACTGCTATGTTAACCTAACATATTATGGTAAGAGTCATTCAAATAACTAAAACAAATAGAACATGCTATACGTTTACCAAACAATCTGTCACTCCTAACCGATAAATCCGATAAAATCTTCTTCTTCAATGTCGCTTCTAAACAACTCTGCCAACTCCAAAGGTATGCGCCGCTTCCTCTTGTTGTTTTCTGCTGCATATTTCACTACGTCCAGCTTGTAATCTGCAGTACATGATTTCCTTTTCGGTGCCATTTTTGTTCAGCCCTTCTCAGTTTTTATAAGTTACCGCCAACGTTGAAATGATCCATTTTAATAGCTATGGCGGTAGCATATAGCATATAGCAGTTAGCATCCCATGACCCACAATGCACTCCTGCCATGACCCTCCCCCGAAGAATTCTTATTGGTTGACGTGTGTGTGACGATTGCTGACATTTTCTTCGTCTCTTCCGCGAATGAGATAAATAATGTTATTTGATATTTTACGGTAATGTGTTAATAATTTCACACATAAGTCGCTCCGGAGTATATGTCGCACCCCCGGCCAAACTATGAAAAAAACTGCAACTTATAGTCCGAAAAATACGGTAGTAACCTAACTCTTGCGTTACGAATGAACGATACCTCATTATGAGTGACTAATCAGAAGTTGTACTCCCCAATCAATAGGGTGCTTTCAACAAAATAATAATGAAAAATAAATAAATTAATACCTTGATTTTTGTTTTTACCGTATTTTGTTCCAAATAGTCAGAGGAACACCAAATTGTGCAATTTTTTTTCCACAAGAAATAATAAAAATTTCAATTAATGTAATTCAGACACGAAACACATTCTACACACATCCTATAAAGAGAATAATTATTGTTTTATATGCAAAAAAAAAAAAGTCAAATATTTAATAAAAATAAAGGTAAAAGTGATTTTACATTTATTAAAGACGGGCAGAGAGGAAGGAGTTATGAAGATGGCACCTTTATACTTCACTAAGAAGTATTTTTTTTTTTTTTTTATTTAATAGTGTTCCTCACCTTCTGTATTTTCAAAATTTAACAAAGTGCTGGTACTTTTTTTGGCCCCATATCGGCCTATTTTGCACCTGGTCTCATGTGAAAAACGGCTGAAAATAAGCACAGAGACTGACTGAAAAGATGGACATCACCTTGTTGAAAAGCGCCAACACAAATGAAGGTGACAAACACGGAGTTGTTCATTGTTCTGAGTGCATTCTATGAGCAAATAAACCACACACACATGTACAAACCCAGTTTCCATATGAGTTGGGAAATTATGTTGGATGTAAATATAAATGGAATACAATGATTTACAAATCCTTTTCAACCCGTATTCATTTGAATGCACTACAAAGACAAGATATTTGATGTTCAAACTTGAAAACTTTATTTTTATTTTTTGCAAATATTAATTAACTTAGAATTTCATGGCTGTAACATGTGCCAAAGTAGTTGGGAAAGGGCATGTTCACCACTGTGTTATATCACCTTTTCTTTCCTTTCTTTCCTTTCTTTCCTTTCTTTCTTAGTTTATTTCAAACATGAACCTGAACACACTTACAACAAAATACATCAAACAATCCCACATCATTTCACATCACATCATGTCCGAAAAGGAGTAGGAATAAGCAAAGCTTATTTAATCCTACCCCTTTCCCACATTAGAGCGTCTACAATTATATACATTCATCCACTGGCCTCTTTTATAGTAAAATGACATCCCTGAATGAGTAATACAACATTTTTGTAATATGTAATTAATTAATTCAGTCATTATTAACATACTGAGATGAAGAATATCTTGTTTCCAATAAGGTTGAGAGTGTTGCTCATAATTCTTCTTCTTTGTACTTTGTAAGCATTATTAATTGGAACAGCCTCTTAAACTGGATCACATCAGTACAATGTTTAACTTCTTTACTTAATCCACTCCATAATTTAATTCCACTTACTGATACTTTTGACAACACTCAATAAATGTTTGGGAACTGAGGAATTAAATTGTTGAAGCTTTGAAAGTGGAATTCTTTCCCATTCTTGTTTTACGTAGAGCTTCAGTCGTTCAACAGTCCGGGGTCTCTGCTGTCGTATTTTACGCTTCATAATGCGCCACACATTTGGGTCCGGATGACAATGTTGAATATTTCCAAAAACAATTTGAAATGTGGACTCATCAGACCACAGAACACTTTTCCACTTTGCATCAGTTCATCTTAGATGATCTCGAGCCTGAGAAACCGGTGGCGTTTCTGGATGTTGTTGATAAATGGCTTTCACTTTGCGTAGTAGAGCTTTAACTTGCACTTACATATGTAGCTACAAACTGTATTTAGTGACACTGGTTTTCTGAAGTGTTCCTGAGCCCATGTGGTGATATCCTTTAGAGAGTGATGTCTGTTTTTGATACAGTGCTGAGGGATCAAAGGTCACGGTCATTCAATGTTGGTTTCCGGCCATGCCACTTACGTGGAGTGATTTCTCCAGATTCTCTGAACCTTTTGATGATATTATGGACCATAGATGTTGAAATCCCTAAATTTCTTGCAATTGCACTTTGAGAAACGTTGTTCGTAAACTGTTTGACTATTTGCTCACGCAGTTGTGGACAAAGGGGTGTACCTCGCCCCATCCTTTCTTGTGAAAGACTGAGCATTTTTTTGGGAAGATGTTTTTATACCCAATCATGGCACCCACCTGTTCCCAATTAGCCTGCACACCTGTGGGATGTTCCAAATAAGTGTTTGATGAGCATTCCTCAACTTTATCAGTATTCATTGCCAGCTTTCCCAACTTCTTTGTTACTTGTTGCTGGCATCAAATTCTAAAGTTAATGATTATTTGCACAAAAAAAAATTTTGTCTTTGTAGCATATTCAACCGAATATGGGTTGAAAATGATTTACAAATCATTGTATTCCGTTTATATTTACATCTAACACAATTTTCCCAACTCATATGGAAACGGGGTTTGTAATAAAGATGCATTACGGATTTCCTGGCAGTTGGTTTATAAAGAAAAAATGAGTGTCCAAAGTGAGGGGCCCGATAACCGAGACAATATACACACTGAATCATAAGAAAAGTACACAAACTAAGGTACCCCTTTATAATAACATCATAAAATATAACACAACACCTCACAAGATTGAAAAAGTTACTTAAAGGGAAAGTTAATGAATGGGGAAAATGTAAAGTATCTTCATAAAATGGTAAAGATTTATTTTCTGAAAGAAATCCTAAACAAAGGCTCCTGATCACATGGTTTGTGGCACAAAGTAAAAATGTGACGTTTTCATGTCAATATGACACAGACTTAAAAAAAACAAAAACAACAAAGACTGAAATTGCTGATGTATGCATTCCGGGCCACAAGTTGGCATTTTAACGAAACATTACCCGCACCAACTGCTAGTTCTTCTGGGTCTTATCAATTCCGTCATTTTTTTTTTTATTATTATTTTTATTATGATGTACAGACACAGGCATTCACAGGTTTTGTTTTTTGAATAATTTTAACATCAAATGTTTCCAAACTGCCTTTGTCATGCGTATAAAATGGGGAAAATTATTTTACCATCGACACAGTATAAAGGTCATGTAAGGGTACGAAAATACAAAAACTTTATTTTTATGTGTTTCATCCAACCTGTACTGTTAAACCTTTAGTTGTTTTCATATTCGCTTAAAACAGGGGTGTCCAAAGTGCAGCCCGCAGTTAATAGTTTACCGGCCCGCCACACATTCTGCAAAAATTGCAAAATTGATAGCATTGCAAAAATTAAAAAAAACATTTAAAAAAAGTGTAATGATGTGAAATCTAATGAGAAAAAGTGGCAATGTTGACATGCAGGCAGGTTTTTTTGTTCCTTTTGTCTTTATTTTCTTTTTTTCCATTGCTCAAAAAAAAAGGTCAAAAGAATCTGTTATAATCAATCAATCAATCAATGTTTATTTATATAGCCCTTAATCACAAATGTCTCCAAGGACTGTACAAACCACTACGACTACGACATCCTCGGAAGAACCCACATAAGAGCAAGGAAAACTCACACCCAGTGGGACGCCAGTGACAATGATAACTATGAGAAACCTTGGAGAGGACCTCAAATGTGGGCAACCCCACCCCCCACCCCCACCCTTCTAGGGGACCGAAAGCAATGGATGTCGAGCGGGTCTAACATGATACTGTGAAAGTTCAATCCTAAGTGGCTCCAACACAGCCGCGAGAGTTCAGTTCAAAGCGGATCCAAAAAAATCTGTTATAATGAACTATTACTTAAAAAGTATCACTTTAAAATGTTTTATGTGGAAAAATATTGCATATGTTGTGTGGTTGCCATACAAAAACATCAAAGTTTTGACCAAAGAACATAAAAAAAACAAAATAATAGTTCAAACTTAAAATCAACAGATATATCAGAAGTTGATCTTGAAATTTAAGTGTTAAAAGTAGAAAGAAAAACTAGTAAAAATGCATCACTTTATGAGTGGGGAAATTTCGGATCTCAAATATATTAAGTAGGATTTTATTTAACTTTTCACTGTGATTACTCAAAAATATTAAATAAAATCAATGGTGTCCTGCATTATTGATCTTTGAGGGCTTGAATTGCTAAATAAAGGAACTCTCCGGAAGGAATCAATAAAGTACTATCTATCTATCTATCTAAATACTGCATATTTCAATTTTACAATTAAAAAAAACAAAGTTGTCTTTGACAGAAAAGGCATAAAACCTTATTTGTTTTACTTTATATCAACCTCAAGTTGATATAGAGATTTACTGTTAGCATTAAATAAAAAAATAATAATAATCATTTGACTTATTTCTAACATTTTAGTGACTTAAACACTAAAAAACATTTAAAAAAAACATATATTTTGTTATGGTTTGAAAATTAAAAATATAAAAATGGCCCCTGCATGCTTAAATTTGTCTGTGGAAAAAGTTTGTACACCCCTGGCTTAAAATGACTGTTTGCAACTTGCTCAAAGATGTATATTTCTAACCCAAAATTTCACCAGAACACCAAATACAGTGGTTTGAAATATCATATTTATTTTTTAAATATCTATATTTTTCACAATTACAGTAAAACCTCGAATTTACAAACTTCTTGAGCAGGGTTCATACATAGAAAAGTTTGTATATGGAAGCAAATTTCTCCGGAAGAAAGAATGTAAATACAAATAACGGGTTCCAGCTTGTACAAAAATTCATATTTTAGTAAAGTTTTGTACACTTTTAGGACACAAAAGCGCTATACGGTACTGTGTATCAAACAAACATAACAAGGGGGATGGAGATTGAAGTTTTATTAATCGTCAAAGCCGAAACATCATTAGCCCTGTGGTGCACTCGTTGTTTGAAAATCACAAAACTCCTTAACTTTGACAGCCAGGTCGCTACAATGATAAGAAATACGAAATAAAATCAACTTCACCTTGTTTGGTTAATTTATTTGCATGCGGTGGGAGGAGAAGGGAGCAGTGTCGACAACGCTGTGGATACGTCCTGAAAACTTCAAACCACACCAAGCTTGTCCATTGCTTTCTTTGGACTCATATCCGGCTAGGAAAACTAGGAAAATGCTATAAAACGGAAAGTGTCAATTAGCACGGTAGCTAACGACAATATTGCTATGCTGAATAAATGAGGCGAGAGTATCCGCCTGGCACGAAATGGCCGTACTGCCAGGCACACGATTGTTTTTGTATCGGAAAAAAGTTTGTATACTGAGAGGTTCGTAAATCGAGGTTCCACTGTATTTTACCGTATTTCCTTGAATTTCCACCGGGGCGCTAAATGATTTAAAACCTCTTCTCACTCCGGCGTTTACCAAAGGCATGCGGTAAATTTAGGCCTGCGCTTATAAATTTGAGTGTGATGTAAGGATACCATCATGAAAAGCACATTTAATAAAAAAATACTTTATTATGGTCTTACCTTTACTTATAAATGAAGTCCATGCGCAGCTCCTTCTGATCAAAAGCATTGATAACTTGTTTATAAAAATCTTCCTTATCTTTCTTCAGTTTTAAAAGTCTCTCTGTCTCGATGGAGATCTTCCTTTATTACCTCCTGCTTCCATTGAAAGTCCAGTTTAGAAAACGTTTTTATTTTAGATATGTAATCCTCCATGTTAAAAGTACAAGCGAGAGGAAAAAAATAAACGACGCTACTCACTCTTGCTGCTTGTTGTCACTTCTTTTGCAGCTTAGTTGTCGCAAGAAGGATCACTAGCGCCCTCTACCACCAGGAGGCGGGAGTCATTTAATTACTCATATTTGACACACGCAGCTACGGTATATTAATAAAACATAGCTGCTTACTGTTCTTTTTAGCATATTCAATAGCTTGGAACTTAAATCCTACTGAATAGCTCTTAATCTTCTTCCCTTTATGCGATTTTAAATTATTGAAATCAGCCTCCTCTATTTTGAAAATGATGACAGGGGAAGTGTCACTCGTGACGTGACGAGTTTGACCCGGTGGTAATTCTAGGCATATGCTAATTATTTGGCGAAACGAGTTTGACCCGGCGGCAATTCCACACATGCGCTAATAAAAATAATATTTTGCAAAACGAGTTAATCCTGAGCCGGCGGTAATGCTAAGCATGCGCTAATTATTTTGCGAAACAAGTTCGACCCGGCAGTAATTCTAGGCAGGCGCATACTTTATACCCGGCGGCAATTCAAGGAAATACGGTAATTCACAATTGTTCGTCGGCTCGAGTAAAAAGACTGGTGTTTATAATCCTGAGAACATGCACAAAAGCAGTCCCAGAGAAGTTTTTAAAAAATTGCAGTCATGCTGTTATTACGATGGAATTTACATTCAATAATAACTAGTGTTAATATATTTGGGAAAGATTTCCTACGGCCACATTCCTGATGGATCTCGCGTAAGAGGAAGGTGGAGGATTAATCATTTTGCAAAGCAGTCAGCTGAAAATGATGAAAAGCACCACTTTAGATAGAAACTGACGCTGGGGTCAAAGTTAGGATTGCCACAAACACATTTCAAATTGAACAACCAAATTTGTCACGTTTCATGTGTCGGGTAAACCGCGACGCAGGTTAAGCTACCGTAGGTTAACTTTTCCACATCCTTTGCCATCATTATCTGACAACATAGTGGTTAAAGATGGAATTTCCGCAAAACACATTTCAAATTGAATGCCCAAATTTGTCACGTTTCATGTGTCGGGTAAACTGTGACGCAGGTTAAGCTACCGTAGCTTATTTTTACCACATCTGTTGCCATCATTATCTGACAACATAATGGTTAAAGTTAGAATTGCCGTAAAACACATTTACAATTGAACGGCCAAATTTTTCATGTTTCATGTATCGGGTAAAACGCGACACAAGTTAAGCTACCATAGCTTAACTTTGCCACCTCCTTTGCCATGTTTATCTGACAACATTGTGGTTAAAGTTAGAGTTGCCGCAAAACACATTTCAAATTGAACGCCCAAATTTGTCACGTTTCATGTATCGGGTAAACCGTGACGCTAGTTAAGCTACTTTGCCACATGATTTGCCATCATTATCTGACAAAATTGTGATTAAAGTTGCAATTGCCGCAAAACACATTTCAAATTGAACACTCCAAATTTGTCACGTTTCAAGTGTCGGGTGAACCGCGATCCAAGTAAAGTTACCGTAGCTTAACTTTGCCACATCATTTGCCATCATTATCTGACAAAATTGTGGTTAAAGTTGGAATTGCCGCAAAACACATTTCAAATTGAACACTCCAAATTTGTCATGTTTCATGTGTCTGGGTGAACCGCGATTCAAGTAAAGCTACCGTAGCTTAACTTTGCCACATCATTTGCCATCATTATCTGACAACATTGTGGTCATAGTTAGAATTTCCGCAAAACACATTTCAAATTGAACACTCCAAATTTGTCATGTTTCATGTGTCTGGGTGAACCGCGATTCAAGTAAAGCTACCGTAGCTTAACTTTGCCACATCATTTGCCATCATTATCTGACAACATTGTGGTCATAGTTAGAATTTCCGCAAAACACATTTCAAATTGAACTCCCAAATTTGTCACGTTTCATGCATCGGGTGAACCGCAATGCTAGATAAGCTACCGTAGCTTAACTTTGCCACATTTTGCCTTCATTATCCGACAAAATTGTGGTTAAAGTTGGAATCGCCGCAAAACACATTTCAAATTGAACACTCCAAATTTGTCACGTTTCATGCATCGGGTAAACCGCAATGCTAGATAAGCTACCGTAGCTTAACTTTGCCACATGATTTGCCATCATTATCCGACAAAATTGTGGTTAAAGTTGGAATTGCCGCAAAACACATTTCAAATTGAACACTCCAAATTTGTCACGTTTCATGTATCGGGTAAACTATGACGCAACTTGAGCTACCATAGCTTAACTTTGCAATCATTATCCGACAACATAGTGGCGCCTCGCTTACATGCAAACAAAAGTTGGCGCTGAAGGTTGCAAACAGTCACTTTAGGAAAAACAAAACGTTTCTCTAAAATGCTTCGGTAAAGTCTCAAAACTCGCCAAGCACTGACGTTTTGTTCCGCTTCGTCACCATCTGGCAGAGTTTCCTTCTTCAGGTTGTTTATTTTCTGTAGTTTAATATACGAGAGCGCGTTGAAATCCAAACCTCCCCCATCGAGCACTTTGATCAAAACGGGCAGGGAGAAGAGACACGACTTCTTCCTGAAACAACCAACTTGTTTATCCGCTCGCTCACCACTTCAGAACTAAGTGCTCGCAGAGATCAGTGGCGCCGCGTCGGCCAGGAGTTCACGGAGGAAACACTTTTTGAGGGATGGCGGGGCTGGGGGGGGGAGTGGTGACCGGCTTCCAGACTATATTCTATCGAAAGTGTTTGTTCCAAACAGTAGTCATATAATGTTGCTTTGATGGCGCCATGATTATTTGATGAAGGAGCATTTTGTAATCCCTTTTGGAGCTGGAAACTCATTGAAATGGAGACAGTATTTTAATGTGTAGTGTGAAATATTTATAGCACATTTGAGTTTGTTTATACGGCGCGATGGAAGGAACTGCCAAAAGTGGGTTTCAAGGAAAGAAAAAAAAAAAAGGGGCACGATGGTGATAAAAAAAAAGGCTTATTTCCATGTTTGCCCAAAAATCATCAGGCAGGCGAAGTGGATGTTTTGAGTAAGAGGGAGATGAGGACACTGGCGTGTTATTTACTGGCTGCCTTCCTGATTTCCACCAAAGCAATATTTTTCTCTCCTCTTTCATGTTGACAGAGGTACCTTCGACGACCCTGTCAAACACACCCCCTGCTCAATTTCCATTACACCAGGGGGTGTCACACTCATTTTAGATCAGGGGGGGAAAAAAAATCTACTCCCG
This sequence comes from Nerophis ophidion, assembly GCF_033978795.1. Lineage (NCBI taxonomy): Eukaryota > Metazoa > Chordata > Actinopteri > Syngnathiformes > Syngnathidae > Nerophis > Nerophis ophidion. Next base: position 10,810,155 of record NC_084637.1, read on the forward strand.
AGTGGGCCGGCACTGGTAAAAATCACGGCACGATAACTTAAAACTAAAGACAACTTCAGATAGTTATTTGTTTAGAAATAGAACAAGCATATTCTGAAAATGTACAAATCATAATGTTGTTGGGTTCTTTTTTTTTTTTCTTGCACTTACATCAGGGGTGTCCAAACTTTTTTTCACACAATGTGCTTTGGCCCGAAAAAGGTTGAAAAACACTGTTGTAGATGATATTTATTATATTTTTTTGCATATGTAAATAAATAAAATAAACTACACAATGTTAGTGCACTAGTCGAGGAAAACTACATAAATAACATCCTGTAATTTGATTTTGACATAATTTTTTTATCTTGATAGAAAAATAACACCAATAAGTTGACTGATGAATATTATCAGATAAATTATTCAGAAAGCATAAATAACGACAGATGAAAATAGAATACTATGAACCGCGACATGTAAGTCAGGGCTGTCCAAAGTGCGGCCCGGGGGCCACACATTCTGCAAATATTACAGAATTGATAGTATTGCAAAAATAAAAATAAAAACATCTAAAAAAGTGGAATGAGGTGAAATCTAATGAGAAAAAGTGGCAATGTTGCTCATTTTTGTCTTTTTTTTCTTTTTTTAACGTTGCTCCAAAAAAAAAGGACAAAAAATCTATGTTTTAATGAATTATTACTTAAAAATTATCACTTTAAAATGTTTCATGTGGAAAAAATATTGCATATGTTGTGTGGTTGCCATATAAAAACATCAACATTTTGGCAAAAAGAGCATAAAACAAACAAAAAAAAATAGTTCACACTTAAAATCTACAGATATATCGGAAGTTGATCTTGAAATGTAAGTGTTAAAAGTTAAAAAAAAACAACTAATAAAAATGTATCACTTTATGAGTGGGGAACCTTTCGAATCTCAAATATATTTAGTCCATCCATCCATTTTCTACCGCTTATTCCCTTTCGGGGTCGCGGGGGGAGCTGGCGCCTATCTCAGCTACAATCGGGCGGAAGGCAGGGTACACCCTGGACAAGTCGCCACCTCATCGCAGGGCAATATATTTAGTAGGATACTCAAAAATATTAAATAATTAAAATCAATGGTGTCCTGCATTATTGATCTTTGAGGTCTTTTATTGCTAAATAAATTAACTCTCCTGAAGGAATCAATAAAGTTTTATCCATCCATCTATCTAAATACTGCATATTTCAGTTTTACTATAAAAAAAACAAAGTTGTCTTTGACAGAAAAGGCATAAAACCTTATTTGTTTTACTTTATATCAACTTCAAGTTTATATAGAGATTTACTGTAAGCATTAAATTAAAAAAAAAAATAATTTGACTTATTTTTAACATTTTAGTGACTGAGACTCTTTATGCTCCCCAGGAGCCCTGAGGATAAAAAAAATCTATATATTTTGTTATGGTTTGAAAATGAAAAATATCAAAATTGCCCACGCATGCTTAAATATTTCCGTGTGCTGCCTTTTTGTGGAAAAAGTTTGGACACCCCTGCTTTACACGACGTGGTCACCTTGTCTGTTTCTTTTACAGTTCATCCGGATATATAAAGTATTCGCAGCGCTTCACTTTTTCCACATTTTGCTATATTACATCCTTGATCCAAAATGAAATTACTTCATTTGTGTCCTCAAAATTCTACACACAATACCCCATAATTACGATGTGACATTTTTTCATTTATTTTTTTCTCGCAAATTTCGGTTCAGTTTATCTGGAACATGCATACGATACAATGTAAGGCATCACACATTTCCAGTCGTTTCCTTACAGCACGTCCGAAAAGGAGTAGGAAGAAGCAGAGCTTATTTAATCCTACCCCTTTTCATACCATAGCAATTTTATCCAATTTCCTTGTTCTCTGTAACAGAACAGTGAACAAATAAATAATATACCATACTAAGCAAACAAATAATAAATATATAAATAATATTTGTCTCAATAAAAAAAAGGTACTTTGTGAACAGTTGTAGTTTGAACAGTTTCTTAAACTGAATCATATTGGTGCTTTGTTTATTTTTTTTTTTTTTGTTAATCCATTCCATAATTTAATTCCAAATACAGATATGCTAAAGGTTTTAAGTGCTGTACGAGCATACAAATGTTTTAAATGAGATTTTCCTCTTAGGTTATAGTTCTCCTCTTTTGTTGAGAAGAATTCTTGTACATTCTTGGGTAGCAGGTTATAGTTTGCTTTTTGCATAACTTTAGCTGTTTACAAATGCACCAAATCGATTAATCTAATTGATCTTTTTGTAACATTGTTAGTGAATGAAGCGCACATTTGTAGTTATTTCCCCATATTTCTACACAATAACTCAGATATGTTAACACTAGTGTGCAGTAAAGAATATAAGGTGATTTTTGGTCTAGAAAATGTTTAGCTTCATTCATTATTGACACGTTTCTTGCTATATTTAAAGTATTAAAAAAAAGACACATGTACATAAGTATTCACAGCATTTGCTCAATACTTTGTTGATGCACCTTTGGCAGAAATTACAGCCTTAAGTATTTTTGAATACGATGCCACAAGCTTGGCACAACTATATTTAGGCGGTTACACCCATTCTTCTTCGCATCACCTCTCAAGCTGCATCAGGTTGGACGAGAAGCGTTGGTTTTCTTCCAGGATGTGTCTGGACATTGCTGCATTTATCTTTCCCTCTATCCTGCCGCCAAAAAAAAACATCCCCGCATCATAATGCTGCCACCAACATGCTTTCACTCCAGGATGTCTCTGTACATTTGCTGCATCCATCTTAGTCTTGTCAAGAAGGTAACCGAGAGCCCGATGGTCACTCTGTCAGAGCTACAGCTGTGGAGAGAGGAGAACCGTAAATCATGGGTGTCAAACTTTAGCCCGCGGGCCAAAGCTGGCCCGCCGTGTAATTTATTTTGGCCCTTGAGGCAATATCAGTTTAGCATTAGAACTGGCCCGCCGGTGTTATACAGCGTCTGTGCCGCTGTAACACCGCTAATACTCACACTTGCCAACCCTCCTAATTTTCCTGGTAGACTCCCGAAGTTCAGTGCCCCTCCCGAAAATCTCCTGGGGCAACCATTCTCCCGTATTTCTACCGATTTCCACCTGGAAAACTATATTGGGGGCGTGCATTTAAGGCACTGCCTTTAGCGTTCTCTACAACCTGTCGTCACGTCCGCTTTTCCTCCATTCTAACAGCGTGTCACATAATATTTGTGGCTTTTACACACACACACACGCACAAGTGAATGCAAGGCATACTTGGTCAACAGCCATACAGGTCACACTAAGGGTGGCCGTATAAACAACTTTAGCACTGTTACAAATATGCGCCACACTGTGAACCCACACCAAACAAGAATGACAAACACATTTCGGGTGAACATCCGCACCGTAACACAACAGAACAAATACCCAGAACCCCTTGCAGCACTAACTCTTCCGGGAAACTTCCAGCAAGCTGACCAATAATTAACGTTTTATTCATGCATTTTCTCTTGCTACTTCAAGGCTTGAATGTTTGGTTCATTCATTATTGTTTATTTATTTTCAAATGTATTATTAGCCTGTGGAAAAATTTGATATTTACCTCGGAAGATTGCAAATAGAAAAAAAGGCATACAATTTTTATTTACATTTTATTTGATATGCCATTGATATTTGTTGTAATTATTATTATTATTATTATTTGAAACTGGATTTTGCATGTCACTAAAGTTATATAAGCCTTGCTTGTTCAATATTCAATGCAAAACTTGTTTAGGTCCCTTTTAAAGGTTAATTTGTTCAATTTGTAAAATGTAAAATTTCGGCCCACTCTGTATTTGAGTTTGACACCCCTGCCGTAAAGAATAACAACCGTCTCTGCAGCAATTTACCAATCAAGTCTATATGGTATAGTGGCCAGACGGAAGCCATTTCTTAGTAAAAAAAAGTGTGCCAAAATGCACCTGAAAGACTCTCAGACCATGAGAAACAAAACCATCTGGTCTGATGAGACAAAGATTGAACTCTTTGGCGTGAATGCCAGGCGTCATGTTCGGAGGAAACCAACTCATCACCGTCCCTACAGTGAAGTATTATGGTGGCAGCATCATGCTGTGGGGTTGTTTCGAAATAAAATACAAAGACACATCCTGGAATAAAACCAAGCTTCTCATCTAACCTGATAGAGCTTGAAAGGTGCTGCAAAGAGGAATGGGACGAAACTGCCCAAAGAGAGGTGTGCCAAGCGTGTGGCATCAGATTCAAAAAGACTTGAGGCTGTAATTGCTGCCAAAGGTTCATCAACAAAGTATTGAGCAAAGGCTGTGACTAGTTGTGTCATACTTGCCAATTTTCCCGATAGACTCCGGAATTTCAGTGCCCCTCCTGAAAATCTCCCGTGGCAATCACTCACCCGCAACTCTCCCAATTGTCGCCCGGACAACATTATCGGGGGGCGTGCCTTCAAGGCACTGCCTTTAGCGCCCTCTACAACCTGTAGTCACATCTGCTATTACGGCCCGGTCACAAAATATATGCGGCTCATACAAACACAGAAGTGAATGCAAGGCATACTTGATCAACAGCCATACAGGTCAAACAACTTTAAGACTGATACAAATATGCGCCACACTGTGAACCCACACCAAACAAGAATGACAATCACATTTCGGGAGAACATCCGCACCGTAACACAACATAAATCCGACAGAAAAAAATACCCAGAAACCCTTGCAGCACTAACTCTTCCGGGACGCTACAATATACACCCCCGCTACCAACAAACCCCGCCCACCTCAACCAACCCCCCCTCCCTCCCGTCGCCATCTCCCGAATTCGGAGGTCTCGAGGTTGGAAAGTATGAGTTATGTATATGTGATTTTTTTTTTTTCATGTTTTGGTTTTCATTTTTAATACAATTGCAAAATTAGAAAAAAAAATCACATAGTCGTTATGGGGTATTGATTGTAGAAATGCATTTGAAATGCAACCTGTCGTCACATCTGCTATTCCGCCGTACAAACAGCGTGCCGGTCGGGTCACGAAATATTTGCGGCTCATTCACAGACAGAAGTGAATGCAAGGCATACTTGATCAACAGCCATACAGGTCACACTGAGGGTGGCCGTGTAAACAACTAACGCTGTTAAAAATACGCGCCACACTGTGAACCCGCACCAAACAGGAATGACAAACACATTTCGGGAGAACATCCGCACCGTAGCACAACATAAACACAACAGAAAAAATACCCAGAAACGCTTGCAGCACTAACGTATCCGGGACGCTAAAATATACACCCCCGTTACCACCAAACCCCGCCCACCTCAACCCCCCCGAATTCGGAGGTCTCAAGGTTGGCAAGTATGAGTTATGTATATGTGATTTTTTTTTTCTTATTAATTTCTAATCCATTTGCAAAATTAGAAAAAAAATCACATAGTCGTTATGAGGTATTGATTGTAGAAATGCATTTGAAATGCAACCTGTCATCACATCTGTTATTCCACCGTGCAAACAGCGTGCTGGCCCGGTCACAAATTATATGCGGCTCATACACACACAGAAGTGAATGCAAGGCATACTTGATCAAAAACCATACAGGTCAAACTGAGGATGGCCGTATGAACAACTTTAACGCTGTTACAAATATGCGCCCCACTGTGAACCCACACCAAACAAGAATGACAATCACATTTCGGGAGAACATCCGCACCGTAACACAACATAAATCCGACAGAAAAAAAATACTCAGAAACCCTTGCAGCACTAACTCTTCCGGGACACTACAATATACACCCTCCGCTACCAACAAACCCAGCCCATCTCAACCAACCCCCCCTCCCTCACGTCGCCATCTCCCGAATTCGGAGGTCTCAAGGTTGGCAAGTATGAGTTATGTATATGTGATTTTTTTTTTTCATGTTTTGGTTTTCATTTTAAATAAAATTGCAAAATTAGAAAAAATAATCACATAGTCGTTATGGGGTATTGATTGTAGAAATGCGTTCAAAATGCAACCTGTCGTCACATCTGCTATTCCGCCGTACAAACAGCGTGCCGGTCTGGTCACGAAATATATGCGGCTCATACACACACAGAAGTGAATGCAAGGCATACTTGATCAACAGCCATACAGGTCACACTGAGGGTGGCCGTATAAACAACTTTACCACTGTTACAAATATGCGCCACACTGTGAACTCACACCAAACAAGAATGACAATCACATTTCGGGAGAACATCCGCACCGTAACACAACACAAACACAACAGAAAAAAAAGACCCAGATACCCTTGCAGCACTAACTTATCCGGGATGCTACAATACACACCCCCGTTACCACCAAACCCCGCCCACCTCAACCCCTCCGAATTCGGAGGTCTCAAGGTTGGCAAGTATGAGTTATGTATATGTGATTTTTTGTTTTGTTTTGTTTTTTATTTTTAATACATTTGCAAAATTAGAAAAAAATCACATTGTCATTATGGGGTATTGATTGTAAAAATGCATCTGTTCCATTTTGGAACAAGGCTGTAACATAACATTTGGAAAAAGTGAAGCCCTGTGAATACTTTTTCAGAATGTTCTGTACTTAAGTGGACTGTTTCATTGTTTACTATTATATAATTTGATCAGTTCTGTTTCCCGTATGCCATTTGACCCCCTACTCTATTACTTTTACACTCTTCCTGCCCCCTGCTGTGGTCAATCTCGCCAAGTGATCTTCCTCTCCGCTTCCCTAACACCACACCTTCCTCACCACAGTGGTACCTTCGTTTGTAATCTGCTCCGAAAGGTCAGACCGAGCTTGATCTTAAAAAAGCCAAAAGCAGAGTCTATTAGTCGAACGCTCAGAGTTACGCAGTGCACTCAAACGTGTCATTGCGTGAACAATACACAGCTAGAATAAAAGGAGAGTTGTTCATCGTTCTGTGTGGAGTCTATGAACTTAATAAATATGATTTCCCAGGCCTGAATCTGTAAAATAGAAATGTGCTTCTTTGGAGTTTACTTTGCTTAACAAGAAACAATTTGAAGCATTTCAGATACCTCTTCATCAGTGTCATGATCTGTGGTCTAGATCATGTTTTGTTTCGTTATGTGCTATTAGTTTTGGACTCCTTTAGTTCCTGTTTGTGCACCTCCCTGAGTTTGTTTTGCTTGTAATGGTTGCTAATTATGTTTACCTGTTTTTGATTAGTGTTCGGCCGCTCACCTGCTCCCCGAGCACTAATCAGAGGCATTATTTAAGCCTGCCAATGCCAGTCAGTTGGCCCAACGTCATTGTTTCATGCTCTTTTCTCGACACAGTAAGTCTTGCTTATTTCTTGCGATTCCATAGTTAATGCGATTTGTTTCATGCCATAGTTTAGTGAGGTTTTCATGTCCACAGTTTCATGTTTCGCGTCCTAATTTTTTTCCCTTAACTCAGGGGTCGGCAACCCAAAATGTTTAAAAATACACACAAAAAACGGTCTGGAGCCACAAAAAAATCAAAGCCTTATATAAGTTTTATAATGAAGGCAACACATGATGTAAGTGTCTATATTAGCTATATTAGCCTACTATCAAAGGCTGCCGCAAATCTCCGTTGACAGAAATGTTGTATTTTATTTTTTATTCTACACATTTTTGCAACATTGGAAAACATGAGTAAAATGGAGGCTTCTCGGAGGGTGTGAAAACTTGCACTCAGGGATTGACCAAATATGCCTGATTAGCTCTCCAGCAAATCAATGAAATCAACAAAGCTCACCTTTGTGCATTCACGCACAGCATAAAGCGTTTGGTGGACAAAATGAGACAAAGAAGGAGTGGCATGAAACTTTAAAACACTTTTCTGAGGCAACATCGTAAAAAGTTACAAACTACGATGAGTTCAAGGATCGCTACATTACACACATCAGTTGGGTTTGCATAACAGGTTGAAACGAAATGTCAGATAATGTCTCCTAATATGTGCTATTTTGGGGGTTCTGTTACACACACCATAATAATATCTGTAAATTGAAGCACAGTACGCCTGACTATGGTGTCTGTAATGCTCCACGTGCCATCAAACAGTGCTGCTTTGGCTTGCCAAAATCGTACTAAAACATTTTGACACATTTTGGGCGCTGTGTAATGTTTTCTATATTGTCAATAAAAAATGTACGTTTCGGGCTTACTTGCTAGCTTCATTTATCGAACAGGTGTCAACTGGTTTAAATGTAACTTAGATATTGGGTTTCACTATGTAAAAGCGCTTTGAGTCACTAGAGAAAAGCGCTATATAAATATAATTCACAATTTACAATTTACAACCTGTAGTCCACACATATCTCCTATGTGTGACTGCCATCCACTGGTCACACTTATCATTGCACCATATACCAAATAAAATTACTTCGAAGTCGGTAAGCACAACCAGAATTAACACGTGCATTAGGCGCACGGGGTTATAAAGCGCACTGTCGATTTTGGAGAAAATTAAGAAAAAGTCGAAAAATACGGTAGTTTGTTAGGCGCAATGCAATTTTGAAAAAAAGCGGGGCTTTGGAAAAACTAGGTACCACTGTATTTCCCTCATACTGTTCGTCCTCGTTCCCTGTTCCTTTAAGCTCAAGGTGCAGATACATGTTTCCAACAATTTTGTATCCAACTTCACCTAATGGTGTATTGAAGTTAGTCCAGGGGTCAGCAACCCGCGGCTCTAGAGCCGCATGCAGCTCTTTTGTGCCTTCCTAGTGGCTCCCTGGACCTCTTTCAGAGATGTGTGAAAATGGAAAAAGATGAAGAAAAAATTCATGTTTTGTTTTAATATATTTTCTGTAGGAGAACAAACATGACACAAACCTCCCTAATTGTTAGAAATCCCACTGTTTATATTATACATGCTTCACTGATGAGCGTATTTGGATAGCATTGTTTTGTCCTACTAATGTCAGCGATCCTTGAACTCATCGTAGTTTGTAACTTTTTCCGATGCCGCCACAGAAAAGTTTCTTAAAGTTTCATGCCACTCCTTCTTTATCTCATTTTGTCCACCAAACGTTTTATGCTGTGCGTGAATGCACAAAAGTGAGCTTTGTTGATTTCATTGAGTGCTAATCAGGCATATTTGGTCAATTCCTGACTGCAAGTTATCTCACCCTCTGAGACGCCTCCATTTTACTTATGTTTTTCCAATGTTGCAAAAACGTGTAGAATAAAAAATAAAATACAACATTTCTGTCAACGGAGATTTGAGGCAGCCTTTGATAGTAGGCTAATATAGCTAATATAGACATCATGTGTTGCCTTCATTATAAGACTTATATAAGGCTTTGATTTTTTTTGTGTATTTTTGGTCCAACATGGCTCTTTCAAAATTTTGGGTTGCCGACCCCTGATTTAGTCAAACAAAATTCCTTTTGACTTTTATATCCATATCCTGGACTTTTTCTTCTGTGTGTGTGTGTGTGTTTTATTTTTCTTCTATTTATTTTACCCACTTGGTGTCCTGCTGTGTATTTATTTGATTTAGTTGGAACGGTAATTGCACAAACCAGTTGTGATAGTTTAATTTCCCGTGTTCAAAGTGTAATTGTACAGAATCGCTGGGGTACCTCACGCACTTAAGATGTGAATAGTATTTTTATAAAAAAAAAAACACTGAAATAGCGGCCAACAATGGGGAAAATTGTAAATATGGAGGTTCTGCTTTGGATTTATATTCTCTACTTTCCTCCTGCTTATGTCTGCTGTACACACTCACACACACACGCGCACAAAAAATTGTCGTACATTTGCTTCGTGCGAGCGCACCTTTTAAAAAATGGAGGTTTGGATTCAACAGGTGTAAAAAAAACGTTATGCCTGCCATTGTGTGATGTTGGTTCCTTTGCAGTGGCTTGGGGGGTTTCGTGTCTAAACTTATTCTCTCCGCTCCTTTTCTACCGAAAGAGTTTCTGAGCCAAGGCCGACATTTTCCTCTTTTGATTGGCCCCGGGACAATCCGTTTTCTCGTCTGCATGCGTCTACAGGGGACGAGTCAAGTGAGGCCTTTGCCACCAGCTTTGTCGCCTGTATTCTCTCTTGTGTTCTTTGCAGACCATACCCAAAGCTTTGTACCATACAAGTACTGTTCCTCATGTTTGTTACACGAATCTCTCAAAAGTATATTTTTAATTTAATATAAATAAAGATGGATTCTGTCGATGTTGTGGAGGCTCGTGCATATGTCTTGTTTTGTCGTAAAACAGGGGTCTCAAACTCGATTTACGTAGGGGCCACTAGATGCAGAAACTGGGTGAGGGCTGGGCCGCAGGAAAAGATTTCTAAAAAAAAATCTAACAAGCACTTTTTACTGAAATCCCCTTTGACTGGCTTTCCCGCCCTAAAGACATACTTGCCAACTCCCGCAATCTTTCCGGGAAACATTCGGATATCAGCACCCCTCCCGATAATCTCTCGGGGCAATCATTCTCCCAGTTTTCACCCGGACAACAGTATTTAGAGCGTACCATGATGGCACTGCCTTTAGCGTCCTCTACAACCTGCCGTCTCGTCCGCTTTTCCACCATTCAAATCGTGTGCCGGACCAGTCACATATCGTATGAGGTTTCTGCAGACACGTGGAAGAAACTGCAAGACATACTTAATCAGCAGCCATACAGGTCACACTGAGGGTGGGCATATAAACAACTTTGTCACTGTTACAAATATGCGCCACACTGTGAACCCACACCAAACAAGAATGACAAACTCATTTTGGGAGAACCTCCGCACCGTAAAATAACATGCGATGAAAAGAGATGACTTTTAGCCGTAAGTGCTGCTGGGCTAAAATGTCCGCTCCGACCAATAACGTCACAAGCACGTGTCAACTTAAGCGTCATCATTCTGCGACGTTTTCAACAGGATACCTCGCAGGAAATTTAAAATTGCAATTTAGTAAACTAAAAGGGCCGTATTGGCATGTGTTGCAATGTTAATATTTCATCATTGATTTATAAACTATCAGACTGCGTGGTCGGTAGTAGTGGGTTTCAGTAGGCCTTTGATACTCGCGGGCCGCACCATCACTACATTTTCATATTGAATGGGAACATTATCACCAGACCTATGTAAGCGTCAATATATACCTTGATGATGCAGAAAAAATACCATATATTTTTGTTAACCGATTTCCGAACTCTAAATGGGTGAATTTTGGTGAAATAAACGCCTTTCTGTTTATCGCTCTGGAGGCGATGACGTCAGAACGTGACGTCGCCGAGGTTATACAGCCGCCATTTTCATTTTCAACCCATTGTAAACATTGGGTCTCAGCTCTGTTATTTTCCGTTTTTTCGACTATTTTTGGAACCTTGGAGACATCATGCCTCGTCGGTGTGTTGTCGGAGGGTGTAACAACACTAACAGGGAGGGATTCAAGTTGCACCACTGGCCCGAAGATGCCAAAGTGTCTGCCGCCAGACCCCCATTGAATGTGCGGGAGTGTCTCCACATTTTACCGGCGATGACAGACATGGAACAGAGATGTATGGATAACCTGCAGATGCATTTGCAACGATAAAGTCAACAAAATCACAAAGGTGAGTTTTGTTGATGTTGACTTATGTGCTAATCAGACATATTTGGTCACGGCGTGACTGGCAGCTAATCGATGCTAACATGCTATTTACCGGCGGTGCTAAAGCAGACATGGCACAGAGATGTATGGATAACCTGCAGAGGCATTTGCAACTATAAAGTCAACGAAATCACAAAGGTGAGTTTTGTTGATGTTGACTGCCAGCTAATCGATGCTAACATGCTATTTACCGGTTGTGCTAAAGCAGACATGGCACAGAGATGTATGGATAACCTGCAGATGCATTTGCAACTATATTACGTTTCCTTCCACCCACATTTAATGCGAAAAAAACACTTACCAATCAACGGATTTAAGTTGCTCCAGTGTCAAGAGATGCGAAAGTCCTCATCGTTTGGTCCGCACATTTTACCGGCGATGCTAACGCAGCTATTCGGCCATGCTATGGCTATGAGTAGCGTCAATAGCTATTCGCTCAATAGCTTCAGTTTCTTCTTCAATACTTTCATACTCCAACCATCCGTTTCAATACATGCGTAATCTGTTGAATCGCTTAAGCCGCTGAAATCCGAGTCTGAATCCGAGCTAATGTCGCTATATCTTGCTGTGGTATTCGCCGCCGTTTGTTTACATTGGCAGCACTGTATGACGTCACAGGGAAATGGATAGTCGCATCGCAAATAGCGAAAATCAAGCACTTTAAAGCTTAATTTAGGGATATTCCGAGACCGGTAAAATTTTGAAAAAAACTTCAAAAAATACAACAAGCCACTGGGAACTGATTTTTATTGTTTTTAACCCTTTTGAAATCGTGATAATTTTGCCCTTTAAGGTCCGGGCTGCAAAACAACGTCCCCACGTGTTTGAGACCCCCGTCGTAAAAGAACCCCCCCGCTCCAGGGATCCTACCGATGCCGCAGTTTCCTTCGCTTTACACGCCGCCCCGCTGACTTCAAACAGAGCAGAAAATGAAAGTTTGCTCTCACGCGAATCGCTTTAATAATCAAATTTAACAGATGGTGTCTTTAATTAAGTGCATCTCAAATCACGCCGTGTTTATTCTGACCTGACTCGGTGGGATGCAGAAGTTTCGCTCGGGGCAAGACGCCACACTCCGCCTGCTCAAAAAGACTTGCCGATGAAGACCGATTGCATGAAAAGGCGGCCCTCGGAAAGCTGATGTGAGGATACAACACGTTGCTCACGTTTTTTCCCCCCTCGCTGAATCCACTGTTTATCCAAGAGCTGCTTATGTAAACAGGACTGGGCAACATTGTTTTGCAATGCAGTACTACGTTGCAGGCTTTCATTCCAGTCATAAATTATCCACAACTGTCCAATGGCTGAATATGAGCCCTCTGAAGTCACTGTTATTAATACTAATAAGGCAGCAGCGTGCTTTAAGTAAACACTGTTTATGAACAGAAATCTTTTTCCTCTTCATCCTCTATCCACTCCTTTCCCCTCGCCGGCGCGCCGAGATTCAATTAGCAGGCACGTCCAATTCCTCTGTCGTAGTTTCGAAAGAAGCTGTTCTCCGCGCTTTTTGCTCACTTATAACTCCTTATTCAAAATCCATATTAAGCCTGACAGTTTTAATCACCATCACAAAGTTTCGCATTGGGCCGAAGGAAGCCAAGCATTTCCTAGTTTATGATCGCCTTCTAAAGATCTGGAGTATAAAGCATTCTTCCAAACAGGACGTCAATGCCCATTCCAGACCGGTGTTACCCGAAAACTCTTAAAGGAGGTTCAATTTGGTCTTTGGGGGTTTAAATCACCACTGTGACAAAAAAACATTTCTCATTTACGGCTACACTATATTGCCAAAAGTATTTGACCTCCTGCCTTGACTCACATACAGTGGGGCAAAAAAGTATTTAGTCAGTCACGGATTGTGCAAGTTCTCCCACTTAAAATGATTACAGAGGTCTGTAATTTTCATCATAGGTACACTTTAACTGTGACAGACAGAATGTGAAAAAAAAATCCAGGAATTCACATTGTAAGAATTTTAAAGAATTTATTTGTAAATTATGGTGGAAAATAGGTAATTGGTCAACCATTCAAAGCTCTCACTGATGCAAGGAGGTTTCATTCTTTTCTTAACACGGATCAATCGTCCTGTCCCCTTAGCAGAAAAACAGCCCCAAAGCATGATGTTTCCACCCCCATGCTTCACAGTAGGTATGGTGTTCTTGGGATGCAACTGAGTATTCTTCTTCCTCCAAACACGACGAGTTGAGTTTATACCAAAAAGTTCTATTTTGGTTTCATCTGACCACATGACATTCTCCCAATCTTCTGCTGTATCATCCATGTATCCATTTTGGTATAAACTCAACTCGCCGTGTTTGGAGGAAGAAGAATACTGAGTTGCATCCCAAGAACACCATACCTACTGTGAAGCATGGGGGTAGAAACATCATGCTTTGGGGCTGTTTTTCCTGCTAAGGGGACAGGACGATTAATCCGAATGAATGGGGCCATGTATCGTGAGATTTTGAGCCAAAACCTCCTTCCATTAGTGAGACCTTTGAATGGTTGACCAAATACTTATTTTCCACCATAATTTACAGATAAATTCTTTAAAATTCCTACAATGTGAATTCCTGGGTTTTTTTGTTCACATTCTGTCTCTCACAGTTGAAGTGTACCTATGATGAAAATTGCCCCACTGAATGAACTTGAAGTGCCATCCCATCCTTAACCCATGGGGTTCAACATGATGTCGGTCCACCTTTTGCTGAAGCTATTACAGCTTCAACTCTTCTGGGAAAGCTGTCCACAAGGTTGCGGACCATTCTTCCAAAAAGGCATTGGTGAGGTCACACACTGATGTTGGTCGAGAATTCCCGGCTCTCACTCTCCGTTCTAATTCATCCCAAAGGTGTTCTATAGGTGTCAGGTTCAAACACTGATGACATCTATTAAACAAGACGAAAGGCAAGGAATCTTACAGAGACAGAATTCAATTTGGACTCAATCTTGAGGAGAGACATGGCCCCTGTACTGTCTGTACAGTTCCTGCACCACGCTCTGACGAAAAAGTTTACGTCTCCTCTTTTATTTAGATATTCAATGTTTACGCAACAACACATGTTTTCGGGCACATTGAACACAAAAGAAGAAGATGGCTTGGAGTTGTCCTGGATTCAGCTTCGGCAGGTGTTTGAGGACAATAGATAAACCCTCCCGTGTCATTCCAACGTACACAGCGGAATCTTCCAAGACCTTGCTTGGTCAAACAAGGACAGCTCTCATATGTTCAATGGAAACTCAGAGAGCGGAAAGTTTTTTGATCATTTACACACAATTTTTCTAACAATCGGGTTCAGGTCAAGACTCTGTGCAGGCCAGTCAAGTTCATCCACACCAGACTCTGTCATTCATATCTTTATGGACCTTGCTTTGTGCACTGGTGCACAGTCATGTTGGAAACGGAAAGGGCCCGCTCCAAACTGTTCCCACAACGTTGGGCACAAGGAATTGTCCAAAGTGTTTTGGTATCCGGGAGCTTTCAAAGTTCCTTTCACTGGAACTAGGGGGCCAAGCCCAACTCCTGAAATACAACCCCACACCAAATTTCACACTCGGCACAATGGAGTCTGAAATATACCGTTCTCCTGGCAACCTCCAAACCAAAACTCGTCCATCAGATCGCCAGATGGAAAAACGTGATTCATCACTCCAGAATACGCATCTCCACTGATCTAGAGTCTAGTGGCGATGTCCTTTACACCACTGCATCCCACGTTTTGAATTGGATTTGGTGATTTATGGCTTAGATGCAGCTGCAAGGCCATGGAAAACCATTCCACGAAGCTCTCTGCGTACTGTTCGTGGGCTAATTGGAAGGTTACATGAAGTTTGGAGCTCTATAGCAACTGACCGTGCAGAAAGTCAGCAACCTCTTTGCACCATGCGCTTCAGCATCCGCTGACCCCTCTTTATCACTTTACGTGGCCTACCACGTTGTGGCTGAGCTGCTGTTGTTCCCAAACTCTTCAATTTTCTTTAACAGTTGACTTTGGAATATTTAGGAGCGAGTAAATTTCAGGACCGGATTTGTTGCACAGGTGGCATCCTATGACAGTTCCACGCTGGAAATCACTGAGTTTCCATGCCTAAGTGCTTGATGTTATACACTTGTGGCCGGGCCAAGTGATTAGGACACCTGATTCTGATCATTTGGATTGGTTGCCAAATACTTTTGGCAATAAGGTGTATTTTCAAATATTCCACAAAAAAAAACTATCTGAATAAAAAGGTTCCTTTCAGGGCTGCAATAATTCAGGGACCACTTGGAACTTCTGAATGAACTCTTTTTGGACGTAATTGCAGAAGAATAAATGTTTTGATGGTGTCTGCGGACAAAACTAAAACGAGCTGGCGGATTTGAATGTACAAAAATCTGTGAAAAGCCAAAATATCCCCTCTCATGCTGACAACACTGGCACTAATTTGTTTAGTTAGTTCTGGAACTAAAAAGTATGCCTGCAGGTAAAATTCCCTCCAGAATAGACACAGTCATGATTTTAGGTTTGTTTTCGAACAAGTTTCAGCACATTTTGGAACGTCCCCTTTGAACTCCAAAATTCCGGCCTGCCTGAATCAGCCTGCTGACGTCCCCAACAGAAGACTGGAGGCAATTTAATATTGTGTAGTAAAGGCCAGATCTGCTAAGATCCAAATACCACACGCTAAACAAACAGCGTGTGCAAATTATAAAATCTCCTTTCTACTGGATGCGTAACGGCAGCAGAACGGCGCCGCCACAGCCAATCCCCACAGCCCCTTTGTTGTGGCTCCGCAAAGTAGCGCAGAGTTTGGAAGATCACGTGATTAAAAATAAGTTATCGTAAAGCGTATAACAAAAGCTTGATTCTGTCCTTCCAGAAGAGCAGACGCAAATAAACTCAGTCCTGCCATTTCAGACACGTAAACGGCAGCTGAATGGCAACGGCGTGGAACGTCCCAAGTTTTGCCGTCCAACAACCAGGTGACTCATGGAAAAGACGACGGCCTTTCAGAACAACACATCCCTGGTGAGCAATGTACACACACACACACACACACACACACACACACACACACACACGAACACACAATTTAAATGTCATTCAGCTCCTGCTAACCGTGCTTCCCTGGTCCCTCGTATCAGCTGGTATTTGACACAGGCCCCAACATAGCTGCCCGGTATATGCCTGTATATGATTATTTAATCCTAACTCTCCAGAATCAGGACGTCGTCATCCATTTGTGTCAACGAGGCGGAAATTACATCGGAAAACCTTTGACAAGCAGACTTCAAGTCCGTCCCCGCCCATTTTTTGTATTTTGATTACTACAAGAAAAAAATATCTCACCGGATATGCTGTGTTTATTTACACATGATACCACGCCGCGTGCTTCATCAGCATTTAAATCAACTAAATGTTTACCCCTATAATTGAAACAATATCATAGAATACAATAGAATAGAAAGTAGTTTATTGATCCCTGGGGGAAATTTAGCACCACAGTTCGCTCACAATAAACTGTAAACACTTAGTTACTTTTTACATGTGAATAATAGAAATATAGTATATAATATGGCGTTATTCACATGTGAATAATTGAAATACAGTCTATTATACGGCATTATTCACATGTGGATAATATAAATACAGTTTATAATACGGCATTATTCACATGTGAATAACAGAAATATAGTCTAATCTACGGCATTATTCACATGTGAATAATAGAAATATAGTATATAATACGGTATTATTCACATGCGAATAATTGAAATACAGTCTATTATACGGCATTATTCACATGTGGATAATATAAACACAGTCTATTATATGGCATTATTCGCATGTGAATAGTATAAATACAGTCTATTACGGAATTATTCACATGTGAATAATATAAATATAGTCTATTTTACGGCATTATTCACACGTGAATAATATAAATACAGTCTATTGTACGGCATTTTTCGCATGTGAATAGTATAAATACAGTCTATTACGGAATTATTCACATGTGAATATTATAAATACAGTCTATTATACGGCATTATTCACATGTGAATAATATAAATTCAGTCTATTATACGGCATTATTCACATGTGAATAATATAAATACAGTCTATTATACGGCATTATTCACACGTGAATAATATAAATACAGTCTATTATACGGCATTATTCACATGTGAATAATATAAATGCAGTCTATTATACGGCATTATTCACATGTGAATAATATAAATGCAGTCTATTATACGGCATTATTCACATGTGAATAATATAAATATAGTCTATTATACAGCATCATTTGCATGTGAATAATATAAATACAGTCTATTACGGAATTATTCACATGTAAATAATATAAATATAGTCTATTTTACGACATTATTCACACGTGAATAATATAAATACAGTCTATTATATGTCATTATTTAAATGTGAATAATATAAATGCAGTCTATTATACGACATTATTCACATGTGAATAATATAAATACAGTCTATTATACGGCATTATTCACATGTGAATAATATAAATACAGTCTATTATACAGCATTATTTACAAGTGAATAATATAAATACAGTCTATACTACGGCATTATTCACATGTGAATAATAGAAATACAGTATATAATATGGCATTATACACATTTGAATGATACAAATACAGTCTATTTTACAGCATTATTCACATATGAATAAACTAAACACAGTCTGTTATACGGTATTATTCACATGTGAATAATGTAAATATAGTCTATTTTACAGCATTATTCACACGTGAATAATATAAATGCAGTCTATTATACGGCATTATTCACATGTGAATAATATAAATTCAGTCTATTAGACGGCATTATTCACATGTGAATAATATAAATGCAGTCTATTATACGGCATTATTCACATGTGAATACTATAAATATAGTCTATTATACGGCATTATTCACATGTGAATAATATAAATATAGTCTATTTTACCGCATTATTCACATGTGAATATTATAAATACAGTCAATTATACGCCATTATTCACACGTGAATAATATAAATGCAGTCTATTACACGGCATTATTTACATGTGAATAATATAAACACAGTCTATTATACGGCATTATTCAAATGTGAATAATATAAATACAGTCTATTAAACGGCATTATTCACATGTGAATAATATATTTGTCATCCCATGTTGCATTTTGGGAGTCTGAGCCTTCCACTGAACATGCTCCTTCTCTCCGCCAGGTCCGAGTGTAGTGGGTGGAGGTGTACATTTATGTATATGTTCTTTGACTCATTGTGTCCGCATGGACATATATCTGCTCTATATGGAATTATGCTAATGTTATTTCATTGATCTCAAATAATATATTGCTTATTTTAACTTATGAGTTATCACTGGGTTTCCCCATGTGTCCTATAATATGCAGTTCAGTTAATCTCGGAACTATTATCCAGAACTCATAATACAGTAAAAGATATGAGGCATAAATCACTTTTATCTCCCATCGTACCGTCTGTGCTGCTTATCAGTGCATAATTTAAGTCTTATCTTGGGCACCAAGTTAAAACAAAACATATATTAAGCATCACAGGATGAAAATAATTAATATGCAGACAGAATTCTATTATTCTTTTTTAGATATCTTCATTTAATGTGTGACACGTGGTTCTTTAACTCAGGATGACACTAACCCCTTCTCTAAAATAATATAAAAATATTGTTTAGAGATGTCCGATAAGGGGAAGGGGTAGGGAGTAGTGGGGGTGTATATTATAGTGTCCCGGAAGAGTTAGTGCTGCAAGGGATTCCAGGTATTTGTTCTGTTGTGTTACGGTGCGGATGTTCTCCCGAAATGTGTTTTTTCATTCTTGTTTGGTGTGGGTTCACAGTGTGGCGCATATTTGTAACAGTATTAAAGTTGTTTGTACGGCCACCCTCAGTGTGACCTGTCTGGCTGTTGACCAAGTTTGCTTTGCATTCACTCATAAAAAAAAAAAAAAGTTTACGTCTCCTTTTTTATTTAGATATTCATGTTTTCGGTCACATTGAACACAAAATAAGAAGATGGCTTGGGCTTATCCTGGATTGAGCTTCGACAGGTGTTTGAAGACAATAGATAACCCCTACCGTGTCATTCCAACGTACACAGCGGAATCTTCCAAGACCTTGCTTGGTCAAACAAGGACAGCTCTCATCTGTTCAATGGAAACTCAGAGAGCGGAAAGTTTTTTTGATCATTTACACACAAGTTTTCTAACAATCGGGTTCAGGTCAAGACTCTGTGCAGGCCAGTCAAGTTCATCCACACCAGACTCTGTCATTCATGTCTTTATGGACCATGCTTTTTGCACTGGTGCACAGTCATGTTGGAAACGGAAGGGGCCCGCTCCGAACTGTTCCCACAAGGTTGGGCGCATGGAATTGTCCAAAGTGTTTTGGTATCCGGGAGCTTTCAAAGTTCCTTTCACTGGAACTAAGGGGCCACCCTCAGTGTGACTTGTCTGGCAGTTGACCAAGTATGCTTTGCATTCACTCATATGCGTGACAAGTCGTAGTTATGTGTCTGGGCTGGCACGCAAAGGCAGTACCTTTTAAGGTTTTTTTGGCGCGCTGTTCTTCTCCCTACAACCATATACACAGCGGCGTTTCAAAAAGTCATGCATTTTACTTTATTCAAAACCGATACCGATTATTAAGAAACCGATACCGATCATTTCCGATATTACATTTGAAAGCAAGCTGATATTATTGGACATCTCTAATATTGTGAGAGTAGTGCCTTTTCAACAGTGTTAAATTTTGAACTTCAATAATCCATTTAAAGAAAGAAGACAACGCCATCAAAGGGTACAGGATTTTGGATTTTTACTTCAACAATTGACTTCCGTCGATACTGAAAACGGTACCGTATTTCAAAACCTGGGTTGTATGTTATGTCACATCTGATTGCAGAACTGCCTCTATTTTGCATTTTCCCATGCAAAAAAGCAAGCACACCTGATAGAAGGCATTTGATAGTAAGGCTCCACTTTTAAAGAAGTTAGCTCGATGCTAATTGATATTGGCTATGCCATATACATGCTACTGATTAGCATTAGCCATTTTACATTGGGGTTTCAACACCTCCGAATTTGGCTATCAAAACTAAGATGCTCCTTAAATAAAACAGCAAGTGTGTGCTAAGTACAATACTTAAAAGGAATCACATCATCTACTATGATTCAAATATCAAGTGCACATATTATTCATGGGTGTGTTGCATGTGATTTACCAAAACTGTGTGCACAATTGATAACCTATTTAAATGAATTTTTTTGTGTTGTACTATCACTATGTTGCTGTGCCTGATGAGACACTCCTTTCCCTCCACTTTCAAATGCTCCAAAACAGAGGCCTCAGAACAGTTTCAGTCTGGATAAATCGCATTGCTAAAAAAATATATTTGCATCTTCTCCTCTCCGTATTGTGGGTGTTTTTATAGTCAGCATTTATTGTGCATATACATGAAAACAGATACACTAAAACAGGGGTCACCAGGTAGCCCGTAAGGACCAGATGAGTCGCCCGCTGGCCTGTTCTAAAAATAGCTCAAATAGCAGCACTTACCAGTGAGCTGCTTCTTTTTTTTTACATTTTATTTATTTACTAGCAAGCTGGTCTCGCTTTGCTCGACATTTTTAATTCTAAGAGAGACAAAACTCAAAAAGAATTTGAAAATCCAAGAAAATATCTTAAAGACCTGGTCTTCACTTGTTTGAATATTATTATTTACTTTGCTTCTCATAACGTTCAGAAAGACAA
Organism: Nerophis ophidion; assembly: GCF_033978795.1. Lineage (NCBI taxonomy): Eukaryota > Metazoa > Chordata > Actinopteri > Syngnathiformes > Syngnathidae > Nerophis > Nerophis ophidion. The sequence goes on from NC_084637.1 coordinate 10,831,542, forward strand.
TTTTAGAGAAAAAATACAACCTTAAAAATGATTTTAGGATTTTTAAACAAATATACCTTTTTACGTTTTCAATTCCTTCCTCTTCTTTCTTGACAATTTGAATCAATGTTCAAGTATTATTTTTTTCTTATTGTACGGAAAAATAAATACATTTTAATTTAATTCTTCATTTTAGCTTCTGTTTTTTTCGACAAAGAATATTTGTGAAATATTTCTTCAAATTTATTATGATTAAAATTAAAAAAAAATATTCTGGCAAATATAGAAATGCTGTATAATCAAATTTAAATCTTATTTCAAAGTCTTTTGAATTTCTTTTAAGATGTTTGTTCAGGAAAATCTAGAAGAAATAATGATTTGTCTTTGTTACAGTAGAAATATAGCTTGGTCCAATTTGTTATATATTTTAACAAAGTGCAGATTGGATTTTAAGCTATTTAAAACATTTCCTCAAAATTGTAAAAATAATCTCAATCAGGAAAAATTACTAATTATGTTCCATAATTTTTTCAAAAAGATTCGAGTTAGCTAGTTTTTCCTCTTCATTTTTTTCGGTTGAATTTTGAATTATAAAGAGTCAAAATTGAAGTTTCAAAATTGAATTTTAATTGTTTTGTGTTTTCTGCTCTTTTAAATCGTTCTATTTAAATTGTTTTTTCATCATTTATTCTCTCCAAAAAAAACTTTACGTGAAAAGGAAAAAACAATGTACGACGGAATGACAGACAGAAATACCAATTTTTTTTATACATATAGATTTATTTATTAAAGGTAAATTGAGCAAATTGGCTATTTCTGGCAAATTGGCTATTTCTGGCAATTTATTTAAGTGTGTATCAAACTGGTAGCCCTTCGCATTAATCAGTACCCAAGAAGTAGCTCTTGGTTTCAAAAAGGTTGGTGACCCCTGCACTAAATCAATCAATCAATCAATGTTTGTTTATATAGCCCTAAATCACAAGTGTCTCAAAGAGCTGCACAAGCCACAACGACATCCTCGCTTCAGAGCCCACAAAAGGGCAAGGAAAAACTCACAACCCAGTGGGTTGTCAATATGAATGACTATGAGAAACCTTGGAGAGGACCGCAGATGTGGATGGATTTGGCACTCCCTGTTTTACTCTTTTGAGGGACGCAATACTGCGATGACGTGGCGACTTGTCCAGGGTGTACACCGCCTTCCGCCGGAATGCAGCTGAGATAGGCTCCAGCACCCCCCGCGAACCCAAAAGGGACAAGCAGTAGAAAATGGATGGATGGTTGGATGGGACGCAATACTCTGCGTACAGAATACGTCTTTTAGTACAGGCAACCCTTTCGTAGATCAGGCCTTTTGTCGGGCTCAACAAACGACAAGACTGGCACGTTCAACTTAATAGCAAAGACTACTTCCTGACTACGGCAATACAGCTTGGACAAACTGAAATGAATGCATACTTACAGATGAGATTCAAAAGTGTAAAAAAAACAAGATACACCAACTGGACAGCAGTTAGTATCAGTCTAGCGTTAAAATATAAAAAATATATTGTAAACAGCTTCCTGCCGTCATCGTGCGGGTTACATGGATCATCAAGGAAGGGCATTGCTTTTGAAGGTTTGACTCTTGTTCATTTTTCAATAAGGTTCAATCTAGGTCGAGTCACTTTTCAGCTCCTCCTCCGCTGCTCGCTCCGGTCTTCTTTTCAGTCGGCCGCGTCTTAATCGCAGTGTTTGGCTCGCTCTCAGTCGTTTTCGCTCGTCTGGCACTGCTGCATCTGCTGCGGACACTCCAACTCCTTCACCCCTTTTATACAGCGTCAGGAGAAATGTTAACTGTGTCCCGGTGTGTGACCCACGCACCTGAATAAGATTGTGGCGACGTCGCTCCCAGCAAGCCCCGCCTCTCCGCTCCGCCGCATCCTCCGCCATCTTGGGCAGGGCGGCGTGCCCTGCCCCGCCGTCAGCCCGTCGGCTCCGCCTCTCCACATATATATTCTATTATGAAACAAATTAACATTTATTATCACACTAACACACAAAAAGATACCGAAAATTGGTACTTTTGAGTACCCGTACCCATTCTCAGATACCGCGAATTGGTACCATATCTGTTTGAATGTTAAAGGTACCCATATCTTATTGCGTAGGCAATAAACATGAGACCTTCAAGTGGTGTGACACTTAATGACGGCTTCTGAGGAGTCTCAGTCGACACTCCTCGGACGCATCCTCGCTCATCCATGCGGACTGGACACTGGCCAGCCTGGACAGTGGGCGGCCGAGGGTGGAGTCTGCTCTCTTGGTTGCTTTGTTGGGTCTGCTCCTGTTCATGGTCATGCTCCCCCTACCCAGCAGACAATGGCGTGGAAGACCGCAGAGGTCATCACAGTGTATGAGTTTTGTATATATGTTTTTGTTCTTTTTGTTGTTGTTTTACTTTTGTAGCTGTATGTAGAAATGGCTGGTTGCATCAGATCTGGTATTTTGATGTCTTTAATGTCCTTTATGTTCATTGATGTTTGATGTTTCCCTTTTACACACATGCTTATGTGTGGTATGGATTTGACGTTTTTGTCCCCTTGGCCTCAGTCTGGACCCCCTCTCCAGGGGCCCAGGTGTAGACTGATTTTTTTTTCTCATCCCCCCCACACCTCCTTTTCAGCGTTTACCTGTTTCTCACCTTTTTTTGTAAGGGTCGCGGAAGTTGATTTGTGATGTTTGCCTCTTACACACATGCTTATGTGTGCTATGGCTTTGACGTTTTTTCCCCTTAGCCTCAGTCTGGACCCCCTCTCCAGGGGCCCAGGTGTAGACAGATTTTTTTTTCTCATCCCCCCACACCTCCTTTTCAGCGTTTGCCTGTTTCTCACCTTTTTTTGTAAGGGTCGCGGAAGTTGATTTGTGATGTTTGCCTCTTACACACATGCTTATGTGTGCTATGGCTTTGACGTTTTTTCCCCTTAGCCTCAGTCTGGACCCCCTCTCCAGGGGCCCAGGTGTAGACTGATTTTTTTTTTCTCATACCCCCCACACCTCCTTTTCAGCATTTACCTGTTTCTCACCTTTTTTTGTAAGGGTCGCGGAAGTTGATTTGTGATGTTTGCCTCTTACACACATGCTTATGTGTGCTATGGCTTTGACGTTTTTTCCCCTTAGCCTCAGTCTGGACCCCTTCTCCAGGGGCCCAGGTTTAGACATTTTTATTTTTTTTCTCATCACCCCACCTCCACCCCGCCTTTTTGTCCTACTAATTTTGGCGGTCTTTGAACTCACCGTAGTTTGTTTACATGTACAACTTTCTCCGACTTCCTTGGACGTGTTGTATGCCACTTCTTTTTCTGTCTCATTTTGTCAACCAGACTTTTAATGTTTTGCGTGAATACACAAAGGTGAGTTTTGTTGCTTTTATTGACTTGTGTGGAATGCTGATCGGGCATATTTGGTCCCTGCATGACTGCAAGCTAGTCGATGCTAACATGCTATTTAAGCTAGCTATATGTACACATTGCATCATTATGCCTCATTTGTAGCTATATTTGAGCTCATTTAATTTCATTTAAGTCCTTTTAATTGAATTTATATCTCATGACACACTATCTGTATGTAATATGGTTTTCAAAGGCCTACTGAAACCCACTACTACCGACCACACAGTCCGATAGTTTATATATCAATGATGAAATATTAACATTGCAACACATGCCAATACGGCCGGTTTAGTTTACTAAATTGAAATTTCAAATTTCGCTCGAAATATCCTGTTGAAAACGTCGCGTTATGATGACGCCTATAATGACGCGTGACGTCACGGATTGTAGCGGACATTTTGATCCAGCACCGATCCCAGCTGTAAGTCGTCTGCTTTAATCGCATAATTACACAGTATTCTGGACATCTGTGTTGCTGAATCTTTTGCAATTTGTTCAATTAATAATGGAGACGTCAAAGAAGAAAGATGTAGGTGGGAAGCGGTGTATTGCGGCCGCCTTTAGCAACACAAACACAGCCAGTGTTTCCTTGTTTACATACCCCAAAGCTGACGGTGAAGCTTTACTATGGAACAGAGCGGTCAAGCGAACATGGTTCCCTACCACATGTCAACCGGCAGGTTTCGGTGAGAAAATGGTGGTAATAAGTTAGCTCTTACCGTAGTCATGAGCGGAGAGCTTGAGTCGTTCCTCCTGCAGCTGCAGACTCTCTTGCCTCCTCCCACCGGCCGCCCCCGACCGTCGGATGCTTACACCGTGAAAGAGGGGAGAAAAAAAAATCTCAGCCAGGCTGCCTTGCCTCGTCAAGAAACGTGGCTTCCCTCAGAGACACTGGCGGTCACCACACCCATGGCCACACCCCTCCGACTTTCAGGTACGACCATATAATCTCACTAAAACACTAGTAACTCAATAAGCAGATAAAGGATTTTCCAGAATTATCCTAGTAAATGTGTCTAATAACATCTGAATTGCTCCCACTGCCCTCGTCTTTTTTTTTGTAGTTCTTCACTCTCACTTTCCTCATCCACAAATATTTCATCCTCGCTCAAATTAATGGAGAAATCGTCGCTTTCTCAGTCTGAATCGCTCTCGCTGCTGGTGGCCATGATTGTAAACAATGTGAGGATGTGAGGAGCTCCACAACCAGTGACGTCACGCGCACATCGTCTGCTACTTCCGGTACAGGCAAGGCTTTTTTATTAGCGACCAAAAGTTGCCAACTTTATCGTGGATGTTCTCTACTAAATGCTTTCAGCAAAAATATGGCAATATCGCGAAATGATCAAGTATGACACATAGAATGGACCTGCTATCCCCGTTTAAATAAGAACATCTCATTTCAGTAGGCCTTTAATTCAATGTATATCTCATGACACATTATCTGTATGTAATATGGCTTTTAAATTTGACAGATTTGTTTTTTAAATTTTTGGTCCTCTTTCAACATTTTGGGTTGCCGACCCCTGCCTTAGAGCAAGAGAAGCAAGGAAAAACTAATTCATAAGGTGCTCGTTTCTCTGGGCGCAATGAACCCTGGGAACTATTTCACAGTTTACTTATGACTCTACAGTTTTATGATGGTTTCGCTCTGATGCCCTGCACAAGATGGAAGACGACCATCCACTGTCGTCTGCATTAATCAGAGGAGAACAAAAAGAACGGTCATTCAGTTTGTGTCGGAGACTTCAGGTGAAATCCTCCTGTGAGCCTTTTTTAACAAGCTCGCCCATTCATCAGTTCCCGCCCTGCTGCTGGGAACCGCTCGTTTAATCATAGACGTCACCGCGGATAACAGCAGCGGCTAAATCCTTAACATGTCGAGACGCCTGGAGACAAGCAGACGGTCCGGAGGAACCGCATCATTTGTCAACGGAAATGATGTTGAACGGGACGTCAGAAACTGTGGGAGACCTTGCACTGATTTTTAATTCACCGCTAAATACTGCATCCCATCATTTCTATATTGTGAACGACTTTCCCTGTCGCTCGGGTTCCATGGACCACTCAGGAAGGACATGATCGCTTGAACAGGTTTGACTCTTGTTTATTTTGCAATAAGATTTCTCTTGCCGGGTTGGATCGCTTTTCAGCCGCCGCCGTCGTTCTTGTCAGCTCCTTGCTTTTGCTGCTGCCGCTCTTCATCCGTCGTTGCAGGCTCTCCAACTCCTTCTGCCCCGATCTCTCCTCCTTCTCCCCTTTTATGCAGCGTAAGGAGAAATGTGAATTGTTTCCCGGTGTGCGAGCCACACACCTGATCTCGCTCGTAGCGTCGCTCCCGCCTCTCCACTCAGCCGCATTTTCGTCCTCCTTGCCGCCATCTTGGGCAGGGCTTCTTGGGTACTGATTAATGCCAAGGACTACCAGTTTGATACACACTTAAATAAATTGCCAGAAAGAGCCAATTTGCTCAATTTACCTTTCATAACTAAATCTAGATATATATATAAAAAAAAATGGGTGTATCTGTCTGTCATTCCGTCGTACATTTTTTTTCCTTTTACGGACTGTTTTTTGTAGAGAATAAATGATGAAAAAAACACTTAATTGAACGGTTTAAAAGAGGAGAAAACACAAAAAAAATGAAAATTTAATTTTGGATCATAGTTTATATTCAATTTCGACTCTTTAAAATTCAAAATTCAACCGAAAAAAATGACGAGAAAAACTAGCTAATTCGAATCTTTTTTTAAAAAGTAAAAAAATAATTTATGGAACTTCATTAGTAATTTTTCCTGATTAAGATTAATTTTAGAATGTTGATGACATGTTTTAAATAGGTTTAAATGTATAACAAATTAGACCAAGCTATATTTCTGACAAAAACAAATCATTATTTCTTCTAGATTTTCCAGAACAAAAATTTTAAAATAAATTCAAAAGTCTTTACAATAAGATTTAAATTAGATTATACAGATTTTCCAGATTTGCCAGAATATTTTATTTTTGATTTTAATCATAATAAGTTTGAATAAATATTTCACAAATATTATTCATCGAAAAAACAGAAGCTAAAATGAAGAATAAATTAAAATGTATTTATTATTCTTTACAATAAAAATAAATACTTGAGCATTGATGTAAATTGTCAGGAAAGAAGAAGGAATTTAAAAGGTAAAAAGTTATATGTATAAATATCCTAAAATTCTTTTTAAGGTTGTATTTTTTTTCTCTAAAGTTGCCTTTCTGAAAGTTATAAGAAGCAAAGTAAAAAAATTAATGAATTTATTCAAACAAGTGAAGACCAAGCCTTTAAAATATTTTGTTGGATTTTCAAATTCTATTTGAGTTTTGTCTCTCTTAGAAATAAAAAATGTTGAGCAAAGCGAGACCAGCTTGCTAGTAAATAAATACAATTTAAAAAATAGAGGCAGCTCACTGGTAAGTGCTGCTATTTGAGCTATTTTTAGAACAGGCCAGCGGGCGACTCATCTGGTCCTTACGGGCTACCTGGTGCCCGCGGGCACCGTGTTGGTGACCCCTGCTCTAGTTTGTAATGCATTTTTTTTTGTGCTGCAGCTAGTACATAGATTTTTTTATATACTGTATATATTATACAAATATATAATATAATAATATATCAGTAGATATTATATACTGTATATATAATATGTCAATATTACATACATGTTATAATTTGTATTGCTACTATGGTACATTGTTAGTCTATTATCCTTTCCATCCTTTGTAACTGAGCTACTGTGTAGAACAATTTCCCTTGTGGATCAATAAAGTTTGTCTAAGTCTAAGTCTATGGTTCCTACATGCGCATAATTCCCTGCATGCATGGATACGCTCACCCTTCTCTAAATTAGGTGCCGTATAAACTTTTACTAAAACCTCCTAGTACGGGGGTCGGCTGCATGCAGGCTCTGGAGCTGCATGCGGCTCTTTAGCGCCGCCCTAGTGGCTCTCTGGAGCTTTTTCAAAAATATATGAAAAATGGAAAAAGATGATGGGGAAAATACATATTTTTGGTTTTAATATGGTTTCTATAGGAGGACAACTATGACACAAACCTCCCTTAATTGTTATAAAGCACATTGTTTACCTTAAACATGCTTCAATGATTCGAGTATTTGGCGAGCGCCGTTTTGTCCTACTAATTTTGGCGGTCCTTGAACTCACCGTAGTTTGTTTACATGTATAACTTTCTCCGACTTCCCAAGACGTGTTTTATACCACTTCTTTTTCCGTCTCATTTTGTCCACCAAACTTTTAACGTTGTGTATGAATGCACAAAGGTGAGTTTTGTTGATGTTATTGACTTGTGTGGAGTGCTAATCAGACATATTTGGTGACTGCATGACTGCAAGCTAATCGATGCTAACATGCTATTTAGGCTAGCTGTATGTACATATTGCATCATTATGCCTCATTCGTAGCTATATTTGAGCTCATTTAGTTTCCTTTAAGTCCTCATAATTCAATTTATATCTCATGACACATGGCTTTTATTTTTCGGAATTGTTTTTGTGTTTGTATTCTTCGGAATTGTTTTTGTATTTTTGGTCCAATATGAGGAGGTGAGTAGAGTTGCCAGAAATTGTACTCAAGTAAGAGTACTGTTACTTTAGAGATTTATTTGTCAAGTAAAAGTAAGGAGTAGTCATCCAAATATTTACTTGAGTAAAAGTAAAAAAGTATGTTGTGAAAAAACTACTCAAGTACTGAGTAACTGATGAGTAACCTGTTTGTTTAATGATTACGGCAACAAATAATGCACAAAAACATAAAGATAGCAATGAGCAAATTCATAACTAGGAATAGCTCTTAAGCGACTAAAACAATAATATATATTAAATAATAATACATTAAAATAAAAAAAAATAAGGCAAATTGAGCCAGAATAACTTAACAGCACCACAGGCTCAGAAGGCATTCAGAGATTGATTGATTGATTGATTAATTGATTGATTGATTGATTGATTGAAACTTGTATTACTAGATTGCACAGTACAGTACATATTCTGTACAATTGACCACTAAATGGAAACACCCCAATAAGTTTTTCAACTTTTATCAATTACTTAATAAATGACCAAGTCGAGGTGATCTACCTCATATATACATACACACACACACATATATATAAATATATACAGTATATAATTTATAGTTATTTATTTTGCCGTTTTTTTTGACGTGTTAAAAGTGTTTTAATGAATATACATGCATGTTTAACATATAGATTCCTATCTTTCATGAAGACAAGAACATAAGTTGGTGTATTACCTGATTCTGATGACTTGCATTGATTGGAATCAGACAGTATAGTGCTGATAATGTCCACATTTTCAAATGGAGGAGAAAAAAAGTTCCTCTTTTCTGTCTATACCACATAAAAGTCGTTGGTTTTTGGCATCTTATTTGTCCAGCTTCCATATTTTAATTTTTATACACTTTACAAGAAATACATTGGCGGCAAACTCCGTAGCTTGCTCGCTTGTTTGCGCTGGCTTTCAGAGACTCTTATTTTGTTAGCGCAGGCGCGATGGAGCGGCGCTTTTATTGTGAAGACAGGAACTGTGCGATCAGTCGTTAGGCTTTTGACGGGAAGTACGGTTGAAATAAAAAGTGTCTTTTTTCCTTTACACTTTTGATTGATTGATTGAAACTTTTATTAGTAGATTGCACAGTACAGTACATATTCTGTACAATTGACCACTAAATGGTAACACCCCAATAAGTTTTTTAACTTTTTTAGGTCGGATTCGACGTGTGACGGTCAGGTGACCGCCTGGTTTTGTTTGATTGGTCCAACATCACCAGTGACTGCATCTGATTGGTGAAACGCAGGCGTGCGTAGTTCCTACTTTGAATGCGTGTCTGACAAAATCAAAACAAACTAAGCGTGCATTAACAGATCGATTAAAAAAAAAGTAGCGTTTAACGAGCTGATTGTAGATAAATGGAGCGGAGTAAAAGTAGCGTTTCTTCTCCATAAATATACTCAAGTAAAAGTATGTTGCATAAAAACTACTCTTAGAAGTACAATTTATCCCAAAAGTTACTCAAGTAGATGTAACGGAGTAAATGTAGCGCGTTACATCCCACCTGTGCCAAAAAGGCTTTTTCAACATTTTGGGTATGTTGGCAACGATGCAACTTTAACCAGAATGATACAAAAATACTGTATGATTAACACCATTCTGATATTCTTTTGATTGTTTCTTGGTTAGTGTCACGGCGTGAGCTTGCCGTTGTTGGTGTGACCCCAGGATGCAGAGACGAGAGGCGGCGTGCATTTGGATTATTTTAATGATGAAAAAGGAAGCAAATATCCACAGGTGAGTCAAAGAACTAAGCAAAAGGCAAACAGAAACTGAGGCAGAGGTAAAAAAAAAAAAAAACACAGGTATTGGAACGACATAAATCCTCCTGGCTCCTGGTTCGAATCCAGCTTCCGCCATCCTAGTCACGGCAGTTGTGTCCTTGAGCAAGACACTTCACCCACTTTGCTTGCAGTGCCACCCGCATTTGTAGAAATGCAGCTTAAACATTTTGAAAATGGGTCTCACAACTTAAAGCTCTTTGAGTTTGTAGAGGAAACGTGCTATATAAATATACTCAGTGACTCAGTGGAGACAAATGGAGACTACAACATAAAATGGGTTGGAAAGGAACTAAATACTAAAAGACAGGAAAACAAAAAACACTGTCATGACAGCTAGTAAACTAAAGTGCAGTAGTTTTTATAATATTTGATAAAGGGTCAGACGATAACCCAATCATATTTAAACCGAAGCAATTTTTCCCGTAAGAAAATAATGTAAACACAATTAATCTGTACCGGACACCAATAAATAGTTACACAAAAACATTTAACAGAGAATAATTGTAGTTTATCATGCAAAAAACAATGTTGTGACGTTTGAAGTGTGTATTACATGAAACATCACTTTGATCTTGATTAAAGACCGAAGATTAAAGGCAATGTGCTGAGAGGAAGGAGGAGAGCTCCAACTGTTTTCTTGAAATAAATAAGGTTTTTCGCCTTCCTTATCAAAGCGATGGCCCTCGCAACTTTGTTTGGCCCCATGGTGAGTTATTTTGCAGCTGTACTCGTTACTAAACAGCATAGAGACTTGTGGTGCAAACTGAGTTAGGTAGCAAACAACTACGGAGTCAGACAGTGATGATATAAGGAAGTGTTGCAATAATAACATTACGATTTCCTTAAACTCTCGCAGTTTATTCAAAACACGACAAGACTGACATATGGGATTCCTTGTTTGAGCACCTGAGTCTGCGGAACGATACACTGGCAAAAGGACTAGTTTGTCAGGTGCAATGTTTGGCTATAGAATAACCAAGACAACATATCAGAGATCCATCCATCCATCCATCTATCTTCTTCCGTTTATCTGAGGTCGGGTCGCGGGGGCAGCAGCCTAAGCAGGGAAGCCCAGACTTTCCTCTCCCCAGCCACTTCCTCCAGCTCTTCCCGGGGGATCGGTTTGTTTTGAACTAAATTCGGCGGCCGATAAGGTGTCATTCCCGAGCCGCCAGTTGACGAAACCTGGGGAGTATCTAGCAGCTAGCTCACATTTGGCAGGATTGCAAAAAATAAAACCAGTTTGCAGTAAATTAGATGGCTAGGGAGGAACTTTTACAACGATAAAAGTTCGGATCTGGGAATTTAAAAGTGGTCTAGCAGATCAGGGTTGTCTACACATTGACTTTTCACTGAAATGAATCAGTCTAACTATTTACAGTTCAAGACGCCATTAGGATTCCTACACTAGCATGTCCATCCTCTTCCCGGGGGATCGGTTTATTTGTAACTAAATTCGGCGGCCGATAAGGTGTCATTCCCGAGCCGCCAGTTGACGAAACCTGGGGAAACTGATTTACCAGCGAGTATCTAGCAGCTAGCTCACATTTGGCAGGATTGCAAAAAATAAAACCAGTTTGCAGTAAATTAGATGGCTAGGGAGGAACTTTTACAACGATAAAAGTTTGGATCTGGGAATTTAAAAGTGGTCTAGCAGATCAGGCTTGTGTACACATTGACTTTTCACTGAAATGAATCAGTCTAACTATTTACAGTTCAAGACGCCATTAGGATTCCTACACTAGCATGTCCATCCTCTTCCCGGGGGATCGGTTTATTTGTAACTAAATTCGGCGGCCGATAAGGTGTCATTCCCGAGCCGGCAGTTGACGAAACCTGGGGAAACTGATTTACCAGCGAGTATCTAGCAGCTAGCTCACATTTGGCAGGATTGCAAAAAATAAAACCAGTTTGCAGTAAATTAGATGGCTAGGGAGGAACTTTTACAACGATAAAAGTTCGGATCTGGGAATTTAAAAGTGGTCTAGCAGATCAGGGTTGTGTACACATTGACTTTTCACTGAAATGAATCAGTCTAACTATTTACAGTTCAAGACGCCATTAGGATTCCTACGCTAGCATGTCCATCCTCTTCCCGGCTAACTGGGACATGGCCGTGTGCTCCATACAAATCTAAATAAGTGGGAAAACACTTTCATGCAGAGCAAAAAAAACTGCCTCAGATGTCGCTGGCACGGAAACTAAGAGATAAAGTCCTCTTTGGTGTCTTGCCCCTTGACTCAAAACACTTTGATTTGTCTGACTGGAGCAGTGGGAGCGTCTCCCCGCTGTCTACCTGCACCAACTTTTATCCTGGAGTGATGTTTGCCTGCAGAGGAAGCAGGAGAAAAGGCTCAGTAAGCAGTAGTGACTTTTATGTCCTGAAAAACTGTGTTTTAATTATCAGAATCACCCGGGGCGACGATGAGGCTACTTCTGTGATGAATCAAGATGAGTGTGGGTGTGTGCTGATGCTCTGTTCCAGTGCACAAGTCTGCCCGTTCTCTCTCATATCTTTGTAAATGTGTCAGCGTGTTTGTCTCCCGCTGTGACGGGGCGTCTCTAATTGAGTGTGCTTCTCGCTCAGACAGGAGGTCTCAGGTAGTGTTGACATTCAGGCAGTGGAGGGCCACCATTGGGGGTGACAAGCAATCACTCTTTCAGCAGCCTCCCTAATTACACCACAGTTTCAAAACAACCGAACGGTTCCGGTTACTTCCAAGCAGGCGTCCCATGCGTCTGTTTGCACTGCAAAAACTCAGTGTTCAAAAACAAGACAAAAAAATACAAAAATTAGAGGTATTTTATTTGAACTAGGCAAAATTATCTGCCAATAGAACAAGAACATTTGGCTAGTCAAGACTTTCCAAAACGAGTCAAATTAAAGCTGCAAACAGCGTTGGTCGGGCCCGCTTTGGCTGCTGCCCCCATGACCCAAGCCCTGGTCTAGGTCAGACCTACATAGAGGTATTTGTTTCATGTCTGTTTGAATAGCTCTTTGAGTGGTAAAGGTGGCCGACCTCTGATGTATTTCAACGGGCGGGCGGTTGCGGTTCTGATAAAATGATGGTTCGGGTGACCGGCGGGTGGATGACGACTTGGGTGATGCGGTTGCGGATGATATAATTGCCTATTAGCGCATCTCTAGTCCATATATAAGGCGCACCGGATCATAAGGCGCACTCTCAGCTTTTGAGAACATTTTAGGTTTTTAGGTGCGCCTTATAGTGTGGAAAATACGGTACCTTGGATCCGACTCCTTCACCGAGTCGAAGCAGGGTTTGCGGATTGAAAGTCCAGAGCGCAAGGTAACAAGCCAAAAAGCTTAAGCCTTCCGCTAGTTGTCCAGAGCAACTCTAAAATGCGATCTATTATGAAAAACCAACTTCTCTTATTTAGTTGTAACTGTTCTTTTTTTTTCTGTGTTCATGAAAGCTCCGATAACTTGAACTCGAACCATGGAGGCATAGCAGAGATATTTATTAAACGATCTTGCCTTCCTCTATACTTCCTCCAAACGAGCTGTTTGGAAATTGAATTTGCAACATTTGTGATGTCAGCAGATATCTCCACACACTACAAAAACTGAAATCTAATGAAGATATTTGCTTATTTTCTGTCCGACAAGATAATTCTTCTCACTAAGCAGATTTTATGTTAGAGTGCTTTATTTGTTTTAAGGGTTTTGGTCCTAAATGATCTCAGTAAGATATTACAGCTTGTTGCTAAGTTTTAATGAGGTAGTTGTATATGTCTGAATACTGTCGATCCGAAACGTCCTTCGTTATGTGTGACTCGATAGAAGTATTAAAGCACGGCAAGTGTCTTATACGATTTGGTTATGTTTAACCCATTAAGTTTTGTGTATTGTTCAATATTTGTGTGATTGCTGCTTCTCCTGCCAATATGGCAGTCAGTGTAAACACAACTAATCACTCTTTTGAGTGTGCAGGTTGAACTATTATCTGAATAGGACTATTTAAGTGCATGAAAACGTGCTAAGTACTGAGTTGATCTGACATTGCTTCCGTTTTCGGAGCATTTTACGTGTGGTTTCGTTTCCAGCAGTTTTATCCTTTTTCCTTGTTCTCTGTAACATTACAGTGAAAAAATTGATGAACAAATAATTTATCAGGCTTCACGGTGGCAGAGGGTTAGTGCGTCTGCCTCACAATACGAAGTTCCTGCAGTCCTGGGTTCAAATCCAGGCTCGGGATCTTTCTGTGTGGAGTTTGCATGTTCTCCCCGTGAATGCGTGGGTTCCCTCCGGGTACTCCGGCTTCCTCCCACTTCTAAAAACATGCACCTGGGGATAGGTTGATTGGCAACACTAAATTGGCCCTAGTGTGTGAATGTGAGTGTGAATGTTGTCTGTCTATCTGTGTTGGCCCTGCGATGAGGTGGCGACTTGTCCAGGGTGTACCCCGCCTTCCGCCCGATTGTAGCTGAGATAGGCGCCAGCGCCCCCCGCAACCCCAAAAGGGAATAAGCGGTAGAAAATGGATGGATGGGATGGATAATATACCATAGAAAGTAAACAAATATTAAATGCATAAATAATCTTTGTCTCAATTAAGAAATGAAAAAAAGGGTTCAGATATTCATCATAATTCTTCTTCTGTGTACTTTGTGAACACTTGTAGTTTGAACAGTCTCTTAAACTAAAATATATTGGTGCTTTGTTTGATGTATTTGGTTAATCCATTCCATAATTTAACTCCACATACAGATATGCTAAAGGTTTTAAAGGCCTACTGAAACCCACTACTACCGACCACGCAGTCTGATAGTTTATATATCAATGATGAAATATTAACATTGCAACACATGCCAATACGGCCGCTTTAGTTTACTAAATTGCAATTTTAAATTTCGCACAAAGTATCCTGTTGAAACCGTCGCGGTATGATGACTCGTATGATGACGCATGCGTTTGACGTCTCTGGTTGTAGCAGACATTATTTTCCAGCCCGATCCGAGCTCTAACTAGTCTGCTTTAATCGCATTATTACACAGTATTCTGTTGCTGAATCTTTTGCAATTTGTTCAATTAATAATGGAGAAGTCAAAGTAGAAAAATGGAGGTGGGAAGGTTTTAGCCTTTAGCCACACAAACACACGGTGTTTCCTTTTTTAATATTCCCAAAGGTGAAGCTTTACTCTGGATCAGAGCGGTCAAGCGAACATGGATCCCGACCAAATGTCAACCGGCATTTTTCGGTGAGAAAACTGTGGTAATAAGTTTGCTCTTACCGGTGACATCAGCAGAGCTTCCAGCTGCGTGACTTCCCTCAGAGACACTGGGTCAACACTCCCGTGGCCACACCCCTCCGACTTTCAGGTACTATTTAATCTCACTAAAACACTAACACAATAGAAAGATAAGTGATTTTCCAGAATTATCATAGTAAATGTGTCTAATAACATTTGAATCACTCCCACTGCAATCACCCTTTTTTTTTTTTTCTAGTCCTTCACTCTAAATTTCCTCATCCACAAATCTTTCATCCTCGCTCAAATTAATGGCAAAATTGTCGCTTCCTCGGTCTGAACATTGTGGAAATAAGTCGCCTCTTACCAGACGGAGATCAGCGGAGCCACGAACCTCCTGCAGCTGCCGTGACTTCTCTCAGAGACTGGCGTCAAAACACCCGTGGCCACACCCCTCCAACTTTAAGGTACTATTTAACGCACTAAAACACTAGCAACACAATAGGCAGATAAGGGATTTCCGAGAATTATCCCAGTAAATGTGTCTAAAAACATCTGAATCCCTCTCACTGCCCTCGCCTTTTTCTTTTTTCTTTTTTTTAAATTTTTTTATTAATCTTATTTTTTTTTCTAGGCCTTCACTCTAAATTTCCTCATCCACAAATCTTTCATCCTTGCTCAAATTAATGGGGAAATCGTCGCTTTCTCGGTCCGAATCGCTCTCGCTGCTGCTGGCTATGATTGTAAACAATGTGAGGATGTGAGGAGCCCTACAACCCGTGACGTCACGCGCACATCGTCTGCTACTTCCGGTACAGGCAAGGCTTTTTTATTAGCGACCAAAAGTTGCAAACTTTATCGTCGATGTTTTCTACTAAATCCTTTTAGCAAAAATATGGCAATATTGCGAAATGATCAAGTATGACACATAGAATGGACCTGCTATCCCTGTTTAAATAAGAAAATCTCATTTCAGTAGGCCTTTAAGTGCTGTACGAGCATAGAAATGTTGTAAATTACATTTTCCTCATCAGAGCCAACATTTTTGCCCTCTTCCTTATTTTATGGATGATGTCAATGCAAAACAATTGGACAAAGAAATTACCTAAAAATTCTTGAAATTGCTACAATCAGACTCATGTTTTTTGGACCCATTCCTATCACATCTTTTGGTATTATAGTGAAAAATGTCGAACTTATTCACAACAAAATCCGAATTGTACATCACACCATGTAGTGTTACGTCGCCGCAGATGTGATAACTTTGAGATTTAAACTGTATGAAGGGCACTATTAGCGTCTTTGGTCATAACCCATCCTCAGGTGGTTAGGAATTCACCGTCAAGTATTACAATTCCTCCAGGTGGCAAAATAGCTTATTGGTAAAGATGGACAAAACTTAGTTTCCCCAGTACCATGAACTGATTAACGTGGACCCCGACTTAAACAAGTTGAAAAACTTATTCGGGTGTTACCATTTAGTGGTCAATTGTACGGAATATGTACCGTACTGTGCAATCGACTAATAAAAGTTTCAATCGATCAATCAAAGCTGCTGATGGTGTGTTTGACAGAGAAGCAGCTTGGGAGATACGGTAAAAGTCCACTCTCCATGGTAAATGATGTCCATTATTATTACATTAATCAATAAAACTACTGTAGTTGTTGTAGCTGAGATAGGCGCCAGCGCCCCCCGCGACCCCAAAAGGGAATAAGCGGTAGAAAATGGATGGATAGTTGTTAGTAGTGCATTCTATTGCATTCTTTTTACACAATATTTATTATCTAACTGCTGCTGGAATTTAAATTTTCCTGAGGGAACTCTCCTGAAGGAATCAATAAAGTACTATCGGTCGGTCGGTCAGTCGGTCTGTCTGTCTGTCTGTCTGTCTGTCTGTCTGTCTGTCTGTCTGTCTGTCTGTCTGTCGGTCGGTCGGTCGGTCGGTCTGTCGGTCTGTCGGTCTGTCGGTCTGTCGGTCTGTCGGTCTGTCGGTCTGTCGGTCGGTCGGTCGGTCGGTCGGTCGGTCGGTCGGTCGGTCGGTCGGTCGGTCGGTCGGTCTGTCGGTCTGTCGGTCTGTCGGTCTGTCGGTCTGTCGGTCTGTCGGTCTGTCGGTCTGTCGGTCTGTCGGTCTGTCGGTCTGTCGGTCTGTCGGTCTGTCGGTCTGTCGGTCTGTCGGTCTGTCGGTCTGTCGGTCGGTCGGTCGGTCGGTCGGTCGGTCGGTCTGCCGGTCTGCCGGTCTGCCGGTCGGTCTGCCGGTCGGTCTGCCGGTCGGTCTGCCGGTCGGTCTGCCGGTCGGTCTGTCCGTCGGTCCGTCTACCTATTGCATTGTTTTTACACAATATTTATTATCTAAAAGTTTGTTTTTCTTTTGAAAAGGCATGTTACATGTTAAAATTGTGCTGTTTTGGGGGGCAAAACAAGTTAAATTATATTATAATTCATTACAAGTGTTTTGAGTCAACAGCTCGGTCATAGAACCAATTCAGCTAGAACGCTGACGTTTTAATGACAACACGTTGTCTAGGTTGTCTCAATACGAAGAGAAAGTGCAGTGTTGTACTTTATTTGCAGCATTTGCATTTTAGGTAGATGCCTACTGTTATCTGTGCAGCATGGAATCTAATGTCGAGCGTTTGTTTTTCTTTTGAAAAGGCATGTTACATGTTAAAATTGTGCTGTTCACATCATTTGGTATTATAGTGAAAAATGTCTGACTTTTTCCCACAACAAAATCCGAATTGGACATCGCACCATGCAGTGTTACGCAGACGCGGATGTGATAACTTTGAGATATGAACTTTATGAAGGGCACTATTAGCGTTTTTGGTCATAACCCATCCTCAGGTGGTTAGGAATTCACCGTCAAGTATTACAATTCCTCCAGGTGGCAAAATAAAGAATGATGTATTTTCTAACTGTCTGCAAATGTGTTTTATAGGCTGCAGGGTTATCTTGCTTGAACGAGTGTAAACCCAGAGAGGAGAGTGTGTACTAAGCAGACAAAACACACGTGTGGAATGCACTTGAAATTCATGAGCTTTTAATGAGGGTTCCGTGGGTGGTAGCGTGTGTGTGTGTGTGTGCATGTGTGTGTGTGTGTGTGCGCGTGACCTTCCTCACACGCCCCCCTCTTATTATCAGGCATCACACAGGAAGCGACTGACAGGGAGGTGACAACTCTCTGATCACACATCTCGACTGGAGAACTGTTCGTTGAACTGTTTGAGTACCACAGGACCTACGTGTGCGTTCTTTGTGTGCCGGTTGTCAAGTGACTGTGCAAACCGATCGCTCATGAACCGACACGTCGCCAAAAGCAAAGAGACGCGAAGACCGAGCGGAAAAGGCATCACTATGCGGCACGTGTGGCGCAGTTTGTCCTGACCCTGTCTGGGGGGGGGCCTCTCCTCTCTGCTGATTCTAATGAGGTCCTGCGGGACCACACTCGGGTGGCCGGAGTCCCGGTGATCTGCGTGGGAGGGAGGTTTTTTATACCAGTGGGCCCGCGCGGAAAAAAAACGACACATGCCTACCGTATTTCCTTGAATTGCCGCCGGGGCGCTAATTAATTTAAACCCTCTTCTCATTCCTGCGCTTACCAAAGGCATGCGGTAAAAGTAAGCATGCGCTAATTATTTTAAAACCTCTTCTCACTCCTGCACTTACCAAAGGCATGCAGTAAAAATTAGAGTGTGATGTAAGGATACATCATGAAAAGCACAAAAAAAAAAAAAAACATATTATGGTCTTACCTTTACTTATAAATATAGTCCATGCCAGCTCCTTCTGATCAAAAGCATCGATAATTTATACAAGTCTTCCTTATCTTTCTTCAGTTTTAAAAGTCTATCCGTCTAGATGGAGATCTTCCTTTATTACCTCCTCCAGCATATATCACGTCACTCATTTCACTTCTTCTGCAGCCGAGTAGTCGCAAGAAGGATGACTCATATTTGACACACACAGCTACGGTATTGTGACGGTCTCAAGCCGTCATCTTGCGGGTTCCCAGGACCACCAAGGAAGGACATGGCTTGAGCTGTTTGACTGTTTATTTTTCGATAAAACCTCAGTCCAGGTTGCTCTTCCGCTCCTCCTCTCCGCTCGCTCGCCGCCTCCTCGCCGCCATCCAGCATGCCCTGCCTGTCTGTCGGCCCGTCGGCTCCACAGGTATATTAATAAAACATAGCTGCTTACTGTTCTTTTTAGCATAGTCTGGACCTTAAATCCTACTGAATAGCTCTTAAACTTCTTCCCTTCATGCGATTTCAAATTACCGGTATTGAAATCAGCCTCCTCCATTTTGAAAATGATGACAGGGGAAGTGTCACTCGTGACGTCACGAGTTTGACCCGGCGGTAATATTAAGCATGTGCTAATTATTTTGCAAAGCGAGTTTGACCAATGCCAATACTTGAAATAGCGTAAAGTAGCCTCAAGGTGGAACCATGGTTGATTGATTTATTGATTTATTGATTGATTGATTGATTGATTGATTGATTGATTGATTGATTGATTGATTGATTGAAACCTTTATTAGTAGATTGCACAGTTCAGTATATATTCCGTACAATTGACCACTAAATGGTAACACCCGAATAAGTTTTTCAACTTGCTTAAGTCGGGGTCCACATAAATCAATTCATGGCATGTAGTGAACGACATATTGACCGGAAGGCTCCAGTACAGGCACAAATCCGTCGGTCGGTCCGTCCGTCCATCCGTTCCTCCGTCGGTCCGTCCATCCGTCTACCTCTTGTATTGTTTTTACACAATATTTATTATCTAAAAGTTTGTTTTTCTTTTGAAAAGCCATGTTACATGTTAAAATTGCGCTGTTTTGGGGGTAGGCCCGAACAAGTTCAATTATGTTTTAATTAATTACTAGTGTTTTGAGTCAACAACTCGGTCATACAACCGATTATGCTAGAAAGCTGACGTTTTAATGACAACACATTGTCTAGGTTGTCTCAATACAAAGAGAAAGTGCAGTATTTTACTTTATTTGCAGCATTTGCATTTTAGGTTGATGCCTACTGTCGTCTGTGCAGTGTGAAATCTAACGTCGAGCGTGACACGCCACGTCAAGGACAGTTGACCCCGCCTGCTTACTAAAGTCATTTAGCAAAATTTAGTACCAAATTGAGGCACTGATAGCTAATTAAATACATTACACGAGTCCATATTGTGTAGATTGCCCTATAGAAAAAGTGACAAAAAGCCACTTATATCAATTGATGTCGGAAAGTTTTGCATGCAGTTAAGCCACCGTGCAATTATTGATGTTTGGTCTTTGCAAGTGACACCAAACTGTATGTGACTGCAATTTCCTTCATTGGTTGCAAAGGTGAAGTGGCGAGCGAGCTGATCGAGTATTGTCTGTCCTGGACCGTCTCATTAATGTGTCACAATTCATTATCAGAGCCTTGTCCTCGCTTCGTCAGGTGGATAATGGGAATATCAATCATCCGCTTCCAAGCTTAAACCTCCCCCTCAAATGTTTGTGGCCCCAAAAAAAATGGAACACAAACACGCAACTCTTACTTTGAACATATCAGTGTGTCACTCATATGGTGTGTAGGATCCCACTGCATGTTTCTAATTTATTTTCAATAATTTATATCAGTAGCACAATTGTTGTCATATCCATTATTATTTGTATCATTATATTTTGATAAAATGTATAATATTTAATTATTTGATGAGGAACATATGTACTTAAGTTACATTAGTTCATTGCTGTACTTTTGTGTACGTTTTTTCTAGGGCTGTCAAAGTTAACATGATTAATCACCCAAAAATTATTTCATTAATCGTGTATAAAAGCAGATATTTTGGACTATAAGGCGCACTTAAAATCCTTTAATTTTCTTAAAACCTTATATCCCGGTGCGTCTAATATACGGAAATATTTTGGTTGTGCTTACCGACCTTGAAGCTATTTTATTTGGTACATGGTGAAAAAAGCGTGACCAGTAGATGGCAGTTACACATAAGAGATAAGTGTAGCCTGCAATATGACTCAAGTAAACTACACCAAAAATGTTATATGTTCCATTGAAAATACAGAACATTACATACGGTGCTCAAAAATCTATCGAAATGTTTTCGTACGACTTTGGTAAGCTCTGAAGCCGCACCGCTTGATGCATTGTATTGTGCTTCGAGATATGAGTTTTATTATGGTGTTGTATAAGGTAAGACTAATTATCTGCCGTTTTGTTTTGCAATATTATAAAAAAAAGCAACTTTTCTTACCTTTTGGTACCTGCTGACCTGTATTTGGGATCTGCATAAGTCCTGAAAATTTAGTCAATAAGCTTCTTCTTTTTCTCTATCTTCTTGTTATGGGACATTCATCTTTCGTTGTTGCCATTTCTAATATAAAGTAGCGTAAAGTTCTTACTTATATCTGTCAGTAAACTCGCCATGAAAGCGCTAAAACATACCGGTGTAGTGAGTTGACATTATCCACCCAAGGAACTTTAATGAATATCTCTCACACATAAGAGATAAGTGTAGACTGCAATATGACTCAAATAAACGACACCAAACATATTAAATGTTATATGTTCCATTGAAAATACAGAATATTACACACGGCGCTCAAAAATCTATCGACATTTTTTTGTACGACTTTGGTAAGCAATGAAGCCGCACAGCTTGATGGATTGTATTGTGCTTCGAAATATGAGTATTATTATGGTGTTGTATAAAGTAAGACTAATTATTTGCCGTTTTGTTTTGCAATATTATAAAAAAGCAACTTTTTTTACCTTTTGGTACCTGCTGATCTGTATTTGGGATCTGCATAAGTCCTGAAAATTTAGTCGATAAGCTTCTTCTTTTTCTCTATCTTCCTGTTATGCGACATTCATCTTCCGCTGTTGCCATTTCTAATATAAAGTAGCGTAAAGTTCTGATATCTGTCAGTAAACTCGCCATGAAAGCGCTAAAACATACCTGTGTAGTGAGTTGACATTATCCACCCAAGGAACTTTAGTGAATATCTCTCACACATAAGAGATAAGTGTAGACTGCAATATGACTCAAATAAACGACACCAAAAATGTTAAATGTTATATGTTCCATTGAAAATACAGAATATTACACACGGCGCTCAAAAATCTATCGACATTTTTTTGTACGACTTTGGTAAGCAATGAAGCCGCACAGCTTGATGGATTGTATTGTACTTCGAAATATGAGTATTATTATGGTGTTGTATAAAGTAAGACTAATTATTTGCCGTTTTGTTTTGCAATATTATGAAAAAGCAACTTTTCTTACCTTCTGGTACCTGCTGATCTGTATTTCGTATCTGCATAAGTCCTGAAAATGTTGTCGATAAGCTTCTTCTTTTTCTTTATCTTCTTTTTATGGGACATTCATCTTCCGCTGTTGCCATTTCTAAGATAAAGTAGCGTAAAGTTCTCACGTATATCTGTCTGTAAACTCGCCATGAAAGTGCTAAAACATACCGGTGTAGTGAGTTGTTATTATTCACCCAAGGAACTTTAGTTATTAGAGCGTTCCGGTCGGACGGTTTTCACGGGACACATTTACGGCGTTGTTATTGCACTAGTGAGCCACGGATGAGGAGATGCTGCTCCGTTATTGATTTACGTAAAGTCTGAATGTCATAGAAACAGTTAGATCCATCTATTGACACTTCTTCCACTCCCGTCCTTGCACGCTACACCGCTACGACAAAGATGACGCTGCCGAAGGTGAGCCACGTAAATAAGACCGCCCACAAAACGGCGCATCCTGAAACGACTGTCAGAAAGCGGCTTGAAGATAATCTGTAAAACATAATCTGAGCAACATTACATGTTATGTAGACCACAGGGAAGTGTTTTCCATTTAGAAAAAAATCATTATAACATGACCTCTTTAATGTGGCATATAATCCGGTGCACTTTTTGTATAAAAATAAACCTGACTAGACCCGCTTGTCGGCAGTGCGCCTTATAAACCGGTGTGCCCTATGTTCCGGAAAATACGGTAATCACGCAATTTGTTTTGACCGTACTTACTCCTTTACCATAACCACCAGTTGCTATAAGCTTAGTGATCAGATCAATGCATACGCCAGTGCAAAGATGAGTGCGTACACTCCGTCTGGTGTGCTCTCTGGCAAATTTTACTTCAAAATTCACTCAGACTGGACCATACCAAGGTAACTTGCACAAATTGCAGCAATTAATTCTCTTGTTAACGAAGCAAAACAACTTTGAATCAACATCAGAAGGCAAAAGTAGTAACGCTTTTGTAACAACTGCGATTAATCGAGATTAATCAAAATAAATAAATAAAAAATGATTAACCGGATGTAAAACTTTTCTTGGATTTGGTATTTTGTAGAGAGGTCCGATAATGGCTTTTTTTTTGCCGATATCCGATATTCCGATATTGTCCAACTCTTAATTACAGATTCCGATATCAACCGATGCCTATGTACAGTATACAGTCGTGGAATAACACATTATGCCTAATTTTGTCGTGATGCCCCGCTGGATGCATTAAACAATGTAACAATGTTTTCCAAAATAAATCCACTCAAGTTATGGAAAAAAATGCCAAAATGGTTCTGACATATTTATTATTGAAGTCATGCTTCGAAAACAGCAGCTTGGAATTTGGGACATGCTCTCCCTGAGAGAGAATGAGGAGGTTGAGGTGGGCGGGGTAGGGGGAAACGGGGGGTGTATATTTTAGCCTCCCGGAAGAGTTAGTGCTGCAGAGGTTCTGGGTATTTGTTCTGTTTTGTTTTTAAGTTGTGTTACGGTGCGGATATTCTCCCGAAATGTGTCATTCTTGTTTGGTGTGGGTTCACAGTGTGGCGCGTATTTGTAACAATGTTAAAGTTGTTTATACGGGTACCCTCAGTGTGACCTGGATGGCTGTTGACCAAGTATGCATCGCATTCACTTGTGTGTGTGAAAAGCCGTAGATATTATGTGACTGGGTCGGCACGCAAACGCAGTACCTTTAAGGTTTATTGGCGCTCTGTACTCCTCCTCCCTATGTCCGTGTACACAGCAGCGTTTTTTAAGAAGTCATAAATTGTCATTTTTGAAACCGATACCGATCATTTTGAAATCGATAATATCCGATAATACATCTTAAAGCTTTTATCGGCCGATAATATCGTCAGTCCGATAATATCGGACATCCCTAGTATTTTTGTAAGTACTTTGCCACAATTACTGAGCCAATTATTATTTGTATTGTCTTATTCTTGGTAACGCACAGCCATTTCTGCACCTTTTTCAGCATCAACCTTCAGCTTCATCGTAAGAGACATTAACATGAGGTTTCAGAGGACATTGAAAATATATATATATTTTTTTCTGTATCCTTAAAATAGCCATAAAAAACATCTTCAATCTCTGGAATGAAAAAGTGTGCTTCACTTCCTACCTGATAGCAGCCTTTTGTGCAAACAGATTAGACCACAGGTGTCAAACTCAACCTCATTTTATGTGGCACGCGAACGCCTGGACACAAATCGCCTTGATAAAGTACTTTCTCTTTATCTAGCTCCATTTTGACAGGAAAAAATACATGTACTGCATACTTTATTATTATCTAACAACGCAACAAGTTTTATATTATGATACAATCCATTGAAATAAAAATAAATACCTAAATATATTTTAAAACATGTTCTTATGAGGAAAAATTGACAACCGATTTTACGGTAAAAAGAACTGTCAGATAAGCCACCAGAATAATAAAATTAAAAAATGTTGCCGTTTTTTTTATTTTATTTACAGTAATACACTGTGAAAGCATCAATGGATTTTATGGTAAAATAAATAAATAAATGAAAAATTATAAGAACTAAATTTATTTCAAAACATGTTCTAACGAGGGCTTCACGGTGGAAGAGGGGTTAGTGCGTCTGCCTCACAATACGAAGTTCCTGCAGTCCTGGGTTCAAATCCAGGCTCGGGATCTTTCTGTGTGGAGTTTGCATGTTCTCCCCGTGAATGCGTGGGTTCCCTCCGGGTACTCCGGCTTCCTCCCACTTCCAAAGACATGCACCTGGGGATAGGTTGATTGGCAACACTAAATTGGCCCTAGTGTGTGAATGTGAGTGTGAATGTTGTCTGTCTATCTGTGTTGGCCCTGCGATGAGGTGGCAACTTGTCAAGGGTGTACCCCGCCTTCTGCCCGATTGTAGCTGAGATAGGCGCCAGCGCCCCCCGCGACCCCGAAAGGGAATAAGCGGTAGAAAATGGATGGATGGATGGATGGATGGATGTTCTAACGAGGTAAAATTTACAACCGATTTTACGGTTAAAAAAAAAAAAATTGGCAGATAAGCCACCAGAATTTTACAATGATAAAATAAAAAAAAAATATGTTTTTTTATTTGTTTTATTTACAGTAATACACTGTGAAAACAGCAATGGATTTCATGATTAAGAAAAAAAAAAAAAGAATAAATTGTTTCCGGTCGGTTGCCAGAATGTTACCGTAAAAAAATAGTAGTACCATTTATCCATTTTCTGTATCCATCATATGCTGTAAAAAAAATATATATAATAATAATAATTTAAAAAATTGGGTCTGAGCTCCCAGTTTTTACCGTAAAAGCTGGATTTTTTTTTATTTTATTTTATTTTTTATTTTTTTTTTACAGTGTACGTTAAAATAGATACTAACCAAATGCATAGGACTGGGATTTTCAAATTTGGCGTACATCTAGTGGTAGACTTTCTTGATTAAATATTCAAACACAGTGTTACTGTTCAAACTGCATGTAATGTTAAAGTGGTCAAAAAAAACTTCCGCCTTGTTTTTAACACTACGCTACTGTATTTTAATGCTCATCATTATTGTGGTCCTTATAAGTGTTTTCTGAGGTTGAACAACTGGCATAGGCAACTGTATAATAATATGATAAGGGGAATCTTTATACTCATATTATTCACTGTTACAAACGGCCCTCTGTTGGGCAGCCATAACTGCGATGTGGCCCTCAAAGAAAGCGACTTTGACACCCCTAGATTGGACTATTTGATTGATGCGAGTGCGACAAATCACCAATCACTGGAAAGTCCGACCTGTCTTTTATGCTTTACATAATGTTACAGAGGACAAAAATACATCGCTGGGTCTTGGGAGGTCATGATTCAGACCAGGTGCTACTAAAAATACCATTTTGGTGTCATCCAAAACTAATGTAAAGTATCAAACAACAGAGGAATAAGTGATGATTACATTTTAACAGAAGTGTAGACGGAACATGTTAAAAGAGAAAGTAATCAGATATTAACAGTAAATAAACCAGTAGATTAATAACAAATTTTCTACCACTTGTCCTTAATAATGTTGATAAAATAAAAAAATGACACAATATGTTACTGCATATGTCAGCAGACTAATTAGGAGCCTTTGTTTGTTTACTTACTACTAATAGACAAGTTGTCTGGTATGTTCACTATTTTATTTAAGGACTTAACTGCGGGAAGTCCGAAATAAAAATATTAGAATTTTTATTTTATTTTGGTATATTTATTATTTTAAATCTGTCCTCTCTAATTCATTTCCTACCGCTTGTTACTCTCGGTGTCTCCTATCCGCTCAGGCAAATCATATTTTTTTTATATATATATATATATATATATATATATATATATATATGTTTATGTGTATATATATGTATATTTGTATATATATGTATATGTGTATATATATGTATATATATATATATTTGTATGTATATGTATATATATATGTATATATCTATATATATGTGTGTGTATATGTATATATATATATATATGTGTGTGTATATGTATATATATATGTGTGTGTATATCTGTATATATATGTACATATGTGTATACATATGTATATATATGTGTATATATATGTATATATGTGTATATATATGTATATGTGTATATATATGTATAAATGTGTATATATGTGTATATATATGTATATATATGTGTATATATGTATATATATTTATATATATATATATATATATATATATATATATATATATATATATATATATATATATATATATATATATATATATATATAAATAAATGATAAATGGGTTGTACTTGTATAGCGCTTTTCTACCTTCAAGGTACTCAAAGCGCTTTGACACTACTTCCACATTTACCCATTCACACACACATTCACACACTGATGGAGGGAGCTGCCATGCAAGGCGCCAACTAGCACCCATCAGGAGCAAGGGTGAAGTGTCTTGCTCAGGACACAACGGACGTGACGAGGTTGGTTCTAGGTGGGATTTGAACCAGTGACCCTCGGGTTGCGCACGGCCACTCTCCCACTGCGCCACGCCGTATATAGTCGAGCATACTGTGGTTTATCCGTTATACATTGCTCAATACCGGGGTAGAGCGGAATATACGTTAGGTCAGGAAAAAACACAGATGCTATTTCATCCCCACAAGTCTGTTTTGAAGGTTTCCCCGCTCTTCAGGGGATTTTATTATATATTTTATTCTAAAATCCCTTGTTTCAAATGTTTCCTTGCTCTTCAGGGGATTTTATTATATATGCATACATTTTCTACCGCTTATCCCTTTCGGGGTCGCGGTGGGTGCTGGAGCCTGTGTTATTATAAAATCCCCTGAAGAGCAGGGAAACCAGCAAAACAGGCTTGTAGGAATAAAATAGTCTCTGTGTCATTTCCTGACCTGATATATATTTTACAGCCCAGCCCCCGGCTAATTTTTTTTAACCCGAGGCAAAAAGTTTGGGGACCCCTGCTTTAGACTAATCATGTAAATACAGATTTAGACTAATTGTACTAAAGATTGCAGATAATAGCCTTGCAGATTGGTAGTTGGTTTTCCTTTTTTGTACTAATAAAGAGCCCAGAGCGAGTGTTAGTCATTGACTCGGTCCGCTCAATGGCAGGCGTCACCCTCCCAGGCCTTTGGCTCACTCTGCCTATAATTTCATTTTTGTGCATAGAGATGTGGTGGCTGTCAGGTGTGATGGCGAGAAGAGGAACGGCCACGCAGACAGCTCTGACAAGCAATTACACGGCGGCGTGTTGGAGGGAGGGTCTGGGGATGAGCTGTGGTCTGGAGAGTAAAACACTCCAGAGGGGGAATGGCCAGAGGGCGAGACAACCACATGCATCACTTTATTTTCCTGTTCAAGGAGGTTTGTGCTCAAATATTTGCTGAAGTGAAATAGCAATCGGACAATTTTAAACACAGTTATTCACGTTTGGAAGTGACCGAGACGAGTTCGCTCATGAATCCGCTGCCAGAGTGAAGAGGCCAGAATGGGGTTTAACGTGTGCTTACTGTCAGTTTAACATTACAGCCCGCCAGCAGTGTTTCGGACCTAATACTTGGAGATCAAGGCGGGCTTTCTTGAAGTCTGATCATTCCATTTTTGACAGCTGCATCTCAAATGTGAAGGCTGACTGAGCCATCCTGTATTAAGACTAGTGTGGATTTCCTACAACAACAAAAAAAATGGCGTACGCTCAAGTCCAGAAAACGCCGTACGCACAAACAGTTTCAGATGTATTAAAGGCCTACTGAAATGAGATTTTCTTATTTAAACGGGGATAGCAGGTCCATTCTATGTGTCATACTCAGAGGTGGGTAGAGTAGCCAGAAATTGTACTCAAGTAAGAGTACTGTTACTTTAAAGATTTATTACTCAAGTAAAAGTAAGGAGTAGTCACCCAAATATTTACTTGAGTAAAAGTAAAAAGTATGTTGTGAAAAAACTACTCAAGTACTGAGTAACTGATGAGTAACCTGATTACGGCAA
The DNA here is from genome assembly GCF_033978795.1 of Nerophis ophidion. Classification (NCBI taxonomy): domain Eukaryota; kingdom Metazoa; phylum Chordata; class Actinopteri; order Syngnathiformes; family Syngnathidae; genus Nerophis; species Nerophis ophidion. The sequence continues at coordinate 10,860,358 of NC_084637.1, forward strand.
CAAATAATGCACAAAAAAATAAAAATAGCAATGAGCAAATTCAGAGCCAGGAATACCTCTTAAGCAACTAAAACAATAATATATATTAAATAATAGTACACAATAACTTAACAGCACCATAGCCTCAGTAGGCATTCATTGATTTGATTGATTGATTGATTAAAACTTGTATTAGTAGATTGTACAGTACAGTACATATTCCGTACAATTGACCACTAAATGGTAACACCCCAATAAATTTTTCAACGTTTATCAATTACTTAGTAAATGACCAAGTCGAGGTGATCTACCTCATATATACATATACATACACACACATATCATACATACACACACAAATCATTTATACACACACACACATATATATATATATATATACAAATCATTTATACACACACACACATATATATATATATATACTGTATATATATATATATATAGAAATACATTTATATATACAGTATATAATTGATTTTTATTTATTTTGCCGTTTTTGTTGACATGTTAAAGGTGTTTTAATGAATATACATGCATGTTTAACATATAAATTCCTATCTTTCATGAAGACAAGAATATAAATTGGTGTATTACCTGATTCTGATGACTTGCATTGATTGGAATCAGACGTCCACGTTTTCAAATGGAGGAGAAAAAAGTTCCTCTTTTCTGTCTAATACCACATGAAAGTCGTTGGTTTTTGGCATCTTATTTGTCCAGCTTCCATATTCGTTTTTATACACTTTACAAGAAATACATTGGCGGCAAACTCCGTGGCTTTCTAGCTTGTTTGCGCTGGCTTTTGGAGACTCTTATTTTGTTAGCGCAGGCGCCATGGAGTGGCACTTTTATTGTGAAGACAGGAACTGTGCGATCAGTCTTTAGGCTATTGACGGGAAGTACGGTTGAAATAAAAAGTATTTTTTCCTTTACACTTTTGATTGATTGATTGAAACTTTTATTAGTAGATTGCACAGTACAGTACATATTCCGTACAATTGACCACTAAATGGTAACACCACAATACGTTTTTCAACTTGCTTAAGTCAGGTCATGTGACCGCCTGGCTCTGTTTGATTGGTCCAACGTCACCAGTGACTGCATGTGATTGGTGAAACGCAGGCATGCGTAGATTCTACTTTGAAGCTCTGTCATTAACCAAAACAAACATTAATAGATCGATAAAAAAAAGTAGCGAGCTGAATGTACATGAATGGAACAGAGTAAAAGTAGCGTTTCTTCTCTATAAATATACTCAAGTAAAAGTAAAAGTATGTTGCATAAAAACTACTCTTAGAAGTACAATTTATCCCAAAAGTTACTCAAGTAAATGTAACGGAGTAAATGTAGCGCGTTACTACCCACCTCTGGTCATACTTGATCATTTCGCGTTATTGCCATATTTTTGCTGAAAGGATTTAGTAGAGAACATTGACGATATGTTCGCAACTTTGGGTCGCTAATAGAAAAGCCTTGCCTGTACCGAAAGTCGCAGACGATGACGTCACCGGTTGAGGGCTCCTCAAATTTTCACATTGTTTATAATGTGAGCCTCCAACAAAAACCGCCATTCGGACCGAGGAAACGAGAATTTCCCCATTAATTTGAGCGAGGATGAAAGATTTGTGTTTGAGGATATTGATAGCGAAGGGCTAGAAAAAAAAAAAAAAATCAAGTAAAAAAAAAAAAAGGCGATGGCATTGGGACGGATTCAGATGTTTTTAGACACATTTACTAGGATAATTCTGGGAAATCCCTTATCTTTCTATTGTGTTGCTAGTGTTTTAGTGAGTTTAATAGTACCTGATAGTCGGAAGGGTTTGTTCACGGGTGTCTTGACGTCAGTGTCTGAGGGAAGTCGACGACAGGTGTATGGACAACACAAGCTCAGCTGATCTCCAGTAAGTGGCGACTTTTTACCACAATTTTCTCACCGAAAACTGCTGGTTGACATTTGGTCGGGATCCATGTTCGCTTGACCGCTCTGATCCATAGTAAAGCTTCACCTCCGGGAATTTTAAACAAGGAATCATCGTGTGTTTGTGTGGCTAAAGGCTAAAACTTCCCAACTCCATCTTTCTACTTTGACTTCTCCATTATTAATTGAACAAATTGCAAAAGATTCAGCAACACAGATGTCCAAAATACTGTGTAATTATGCGGTTAGAGCAGACTACTTATAGCTGTGTGTGTGTGCAGCGCTAATATTTCCTTACAGTCCGTGACGTCACGCAAACACGTCATCATTCCGTGACGTTTTCAACAAGAAACTCCCGGGAAATTTAAAATTGCAATTTAGTAAACTAAAAAGGCCGTATTGGCATGTGTTGCAATGTTAATATTTCATCATTGATATATAAACTATCAGACTGCGTGGTCGGTAGTAGTGGGTTTCAGTAGGCCTTTAAGGCAGTGGTTCTCAACCTTTTTTCAGTTATGTACCCCCTGTGAACATTTATATATATATATATATATATATATATATATATATATATATATATATATATATATATATATATATATATATATATATATATATATATATATATATATACTATATGTATATATATATATATATACATATATATATATATGTGTGTATACCATATATATATATATATATATATATATATATGTATACTATATGTATATATATATATATATATATATATATGTATACCATATATATATGTATACTATATATATATATATATATATATATATATATATATATATATATATATATATATATATATATATATATATATATATATATACCATACAAGTATACAAAACCTTAATGGTTTATTTAAAAAGTTAAAGTACCAATGATTGTCACACACATACTGGTGAAATTATCCTCTGCATCTGAACCATCACCCTTGACAGGTGAGGGGAGCAGTGAGCAGCAGCAATGGCCACACCCGGGAATAATTTTTTGTGATTTAACCCCCAATTCCAAACCTTGATAGATAGATAGATAGATAGATAGATAGTACTTTATTGATTCCTTCAGGAGAGTTCCTTCAGGAAAATTAAAAATTCCAGCCGCAGTGTACAGAGTTGAGATCAATTTAAAAAGTAAAAAGTAAATAATGGGGGTATAAATGGAAACAAAGTAGAAAAATCTTACAATAAGAATAACAATAAAAAGCAACAATGGGAATAAAAATATAACAGTAAAATAAGAATGGCTGGTGTTTTTTAATGTGCCGTTCATTTTTTTTTTTTTTTTTCACATCGGGAAAATGCAGTTGTACCTTAATTGGCTTAATTAGTTCTGTGACGAAGCTATCCACTCACAAAAAGTTGTATCTCAAATCAACACCTCCTATTGAAACAAATGCTAGTCAATTTAATTGGTACTTCGCCACAAAACAGCACAGTTTTAATACATAATATGCATTAAAAAAATTGTACGTACACTACTATATTGCCAAAAGTATTTGGCCACCCATCCAAATAATAAGAATCAGGTGTCATAATCACTTGGCCCGGGCACAGGTGTATAAAATTAAGCACTTAGGCATGGAGACTGTTTCTACAAACATTTGTGAAAGAATGGGCCGCTCTCAGGAGCTCAGTGATTTCCAAGCTTGGAACTGTCATAGGATGCAACCTGTGCAACAAATCCAGTCGTGAAATGTCCTCGCGCCTAAATATTCCAAAGTCAACTGTCGGCTTTATTATAAGAAAATGGAAGAGTTTGGGAACAACAGCAACTCAGCCACCAAGTGGTAGGCCACGTAAACTGACAGAGGGGTCAGCATAGTGCAAATACTTTTTTGCAGTCAGTTGCTACAGAGCTCCAAACTTCCATGTGATCTTCCAATTAGCCCACGTGCTGTACGCAGAGAGCTTCATGGAATGGGTTTCCATGCAGCTGCATCTAAGCCATACATCACCAAGTCCAATGCAAAGCGTCAGATGCCGTGGTGTAAAGCACGTCGCCACTGGACTCTAGAGCAGTCGAGACGCTTACTCTGAGTGATGAATCACGCTTTTCCATCTGGGAATCTGATGGACGAGTCTTGGTTTGGAGGTTGCCAGGAGAATGGTACATTTCGGACTGCATTGTGCCGAGTGTGAAATTTGGTGGAGGAGGAATTATGATGTGTGATTGTTTTTAATGAGTTGGGCTTGGCCCGTTAGTTCCTGTGAACGAAACTTTGAATGCTCCAGGATACCAAAACATTTTGGACAATTCCATGCTCCCAACCTTGTGGTAACAGCTTAGAGCTGGCTCCTTCCTCTTCCAACATGACTGTGCATCAGTGCACAAAGCAAGGTCCATAAAGACATGGACGTGGTGTGGATGAACTTGACTGGCTTGCACAGAGTCCTGACCTGAACCCCATAGAACACCTTTGTGATGAATTAGAACGGAGACTAAGTGCCAGGCCTTCTCGGCCATCATCAGTGCGTGACCTCACCACTGTGGTTTTGGAAGAAAATTCCTATAAACACACTTCGCAACCTTGTGGACAGCCTTCCCAGAAAAGTTGAAGCTGTAATAGCTGCAAAAGGTGGACCGACATCATATTGAACCCTATGGGTTAGGAATGCGATGGCACTTCAAGATTATATGTGAGTCGAGGCAGGTGGGCAAATACTTTTGGCAATATAGTGTACAATATAATGTACTATTACAACTACAATAGTTTTATGAAGTAATGTAATAATAATGTACAGTATTTACCTTCAGAGAGTTGACTTCTACGGCATCGCTCTCCAATTGCTTCCCTGCCTAACACACCATGAACAGATTTTCTATAATTTTACGTGTCTGCTATTTAGATCGTAAAATAACATTTAACTGATCTTGGATCAGTTAAATCTTGGTGCAGCCTAGCAGTGCTAGGCTCTAATTGCTTCACCAAGTTGGCAACACGCTGGGTTATTCAATGAATATCATCAACTTCTTCTTCTTCTTCTCAGAACTGTTTTTCACACTTGCTTTCTTCCATCTCGTGCTTGGAAAACAAAGTTATGCTGATCTACATCTATTAGCTAATGCTAGCGAGGAAGACCAGATGGTTTGGGCGGATCTGACTGGGTTCACAGCGACATCCGCTATGCCAACGATTTGTAGGGATGCTTCTTACTCATATTGTTCTGTTTGTAAACTAAAGCATAACAATAAGCCAAGAGACAGCTCTAATCTTGAAATACTCTTATGTTGGGGCACTCTACAGTTAAGGTACCACTGTATTTTAAGGCACCTTTTTTGCATGGAAAAAAGGCAGTTTCGTTGTCTAAATCCCACTGTTCCTCTCACTAAGTGCTTGTAATACCAAAGAAAATGTGGCAGATTATAGTTGTGTGCTGCATGTTCCACAAGAAAATGTCACAGGTTGGAGCATAATGCCATAGATTAAACTGACCATACGTCCTCTTTTGCCCAGACATGTCCTCTTTTGCGGGACTGTCCGGGGGGTCCGGGCGGGGTTTCTTAAATGCTTCAAAAGTCCGGCGTTTTGTGTCAAGGTTGCGTGTATTTTTAATATATGTACGGGTTAAGAGGAGTTAAATACAAAACAAATTGTGAGGGTGTGCGTACGCAGCAACATTGGTGAGGTAGGGGCAGAGATATATCAAGGCATACCTATTCAACAGCCATACAGGTCACACTGAGAGTGGCCATATAAACAACTTTAACACTGTTCCAAATATGCGCCAGACTGTGAACCCGGACCAAACAAGAATGACAAACACATTTCGGGAGAACATCTGCACCGTAACACAACATAAAAACAAAAGAGCAAATACCCAGAACCTCTTGCAGCACTAACTCTTCCGGGCTATTTTATCACAGGAAAGATTAGCCCAGTGGTTCTCAACATTTTTTCAGTGATGTACCCCCGTGAATTTTTTTTTTAATTCAAGTACCCCCAAATCAGAGCAAGTATTTTTGGTTGAAAAAAAGAGATAAAAAAGTCAAATACAGCACAATGTCATCAGTTTCTGATTTATTAAATTGTATAACAGTGCAAAATATTGCTCATTTGTAGTGGTCTTTCTTGAACTATTAGGAAAAAAGGATGTAAAAATAACTAAAAACTTGTTGAAAACTAAAAAAGTGATTCAATTATAAATAAAGTATTCTATACATAGAAGTAATCATCAACTTAAAGTGCCCTCTTTGGGGATTGTAATAGAGATCCATCTGGATTCATGAATCTAATTAAAAATAATTCTACCCAAAAAAAGAAAACTTTAACATCAATATTTATGGAACATGTCCACAAAAAATCTAGCTGTCAACACTGAATATTGAATTGTTGCATTTCTTTGCACAGTTTATGAACTTACATTCATATTTTGTTGAAGTATTTTTCAATAAACATATTTATAAAGGATTTTTGAATTGTTGCTATTTTTAGAATATTTAAAAAAAGATCTCACGTACCCCTTGGCATACCTTCAAGTACCCCCAGGGGTACACGTACCCCCATTTGAGAACCACTGGATTAGCCTCTAGAATGGAACCTAGGTAGGTGACCTCATCTTGCCGGATTGCAGTAAACTGGAGGCGTGTCGTAATGAAATTAAACAATGGATGTCCGCTAACTTTTTGCAACTCAATGCCAAAAAAACGGAAATGCTGATTATCGGTCCTGCTAGACACCGACCTCTATTTAATAATACAACTCTAACATTTGACAACCAAACAATTAAACAAGACGACTCGGTAAAGAATCTGGGTATTATCTTTGACCCTACTCTCTCCTTTGAGGCACACATTAAAAGCATTACTAAAACGGCCTTCTTTCATCTCCGTAATATCGCTAAAATTCGCTCCATTCTGTCCACTAAAGACACTGAGATCATTATCCATGCGTTTGTTACGTCTCGCCTCGATTATTGTAACGTATTATTTTCGGGTCTCCCCATGTCTAGCATTAAAAGATTACAGTTGGTACAAAATGCTGCTGCTAGACTTTTGACAAGAATAAGAAAGTTTGATCACATTACGCCTGTACTGGCTCACCTGCACTGGCTTCCTGTGCACTTAAGATGTGACTTTAAGGTTTTACTACTTACGTATAAAATACTACACGGTCTAGCTCCATCCTATCTTACCAATTGTATTGTACCATATGTCCCGGCAAGAAATCTGTGTTCAAAGGACTCCGGCTTATTAGTGATTCCCAAAGCCCAAAAAAAGTCTGCGGGCTATAGAGCATTTTCATTTCGGGCTCCAGTACTCTGGAATGCCCTCCCGGTAAAAGTTCGAGATGCCACCTCAGTAGAAGCATTTAAGTCTCACCTTAAAACTCATTTGTATACTCTAGCCTTTAAATAGACTCCCTTTTTAGAACAGTTGATCTGCCGTTTCTTTTCTTTTTCTCCTATGTCCCACTCTCCCTTGTGGAGGGGGTCCGGTCCGATCCGGTGGCCATGTACTGCTTGCCTGTGTATCGGCTGGGGACATCTCTGCGCTGCTGATCCGCCTCCGCTTGGGATGTTTTCCTGCTGGCTCCGCTGTGAACGGGACTCTCGCTGCTGTGTTGGATCCGCTTTGGACTGGACTCTCGCGACTGTGATGGATCCATTATGGATTGAACTTTCACAGTATCATGTTAGACCCGCTCGACATCTATTGCTTTCCTCCTCTCCAAGGTTCTCATAGTCATCATTGTAACCAACGTCCCACTGGGTGTGAGTTTTCCTTCCCCTTATGTGGCCCTACCGAGGATGTCGTAGTGGTTTGTGTTGTGGTTTGTGCAGCCCTTTGAGACACTAGTGATTTAGGACTATATAAGTAAACATTGATTGATTGATTGATCTTTCATGGTGAAATAGTGGTCAACTTAAACCCGGAAATAGGAGATAAAACAAGACACGAAAAGAAGCTTGGCTTTGATCCCAGTGAGAGCAGACATTGTACAGTAGGTGATATTTTATGTTCCATGTCTCTCAGGAAGTCGGCAGTAAGTAATAATCAGTGTTGTTGAGGGGAAAAGCAACGTTGTGACGTGCTTGTGAAATGAAAGCTGGATGCTTAAAATGATCAAAATACGTAAATATCAAATGTAATTATAAATATGCCTGTTATGCATTATATATATATATATATATATATATATATATGTCTTAATTAGATCATCCAGAGAACAGTGTTCGATACCGTGGTAGAGTGCAATATATATATATATGTGTGGGAAAAAATCACAAGACTACTTCATCCCTACAGAACTGTTTCATGAGGGGTTCCCTCAATCATCAGAAGATTTTTATTTATTTTTTTCCTTCTGATGATTGAGGGAACCCCTCATGAAACAGTTCTGTAGAGATGAAGTAGTCTTGTGATTTTTTTTCCCCACACACAAATATATATATATATATATATATGTTTTAATCTGTACAGCACTTTGGGGAAGTAGTCTGTTTGTGAAATGTGCTATAGAGATAAATCTACCTTGACCTTGACCATGACCTAAAACCTTGATGGAGATGTTTGGATGTTTCTTTGAAGCGCTTTATTGGCCAAAAAAGTGCAGTTGTGTGTGTGTGTGTGGGAGGCCACTAATTGAGAACCCTTGCCGTTACACAAAGCTGATTTTGTGTCACAGCTCTCGCTAACTCTGTCCGTCCGTCTGCTTTTTAAGCAGATGGCGCATCATATTGTGGAATCTTGGACAGAGTTGTTGATTCAGTATCAATTATGAGTCATTTGGCATCGATTTTGGCATTGGACCACTTTCACGAGTTTCTGGCAGGAATACATTACACCGCTGTGTAAAAGTGTATGCACGACAGTTCCTCGCCATTAATTTTATCGGCTACACACCGAGACGCACACACACACACACACACACACCGACAGACGACAAAACATGACATTTCCCTGAGGCCTTAACCTCCATAGACAAACTGCCACAAGAGCTGATATCACTAAAGAAGCGGCTTTGCCAGACTGGTTGCAGCATCTGAGAGGTTAAGGGCCAGGGTCAGCAACCCACGGTTCTCTTTACTGCCGTCCTAGAGGCTAAAAAAGGATTGAAAATGGAAAAAGATGGGGAAAAACATTTTTTGTTTTAGTATGTTTTTTGTTTGAGGACAAACTTGACACAAACATTTCCAATTGTCAGAAAGCCCACTGTTTAATATGTTTGTGTGTATGCTTCACTGATGAGAGTATTTGGTGAACATCGTTTTGTCCTACTAATTTTGCCGGTTCTTGAACCCACCATAGTGTGGACTGTTACACAACAGTCCGCAAAATCTTCAACTCCTTCTTTGTCCCTGTGAACGACTCGCGTTGTCGTCGCTCGAGTTCCATGGACCACCCAGGAAGGACATTGCGTTGATCATGTTAGACCCTTTTTTTTTTTTCAAATAAAGCTGTCTATTGCCTGGTTGCTTTTCAGCTCCTCCTCTGCTGCTCGCTCTTCGGTCGCTTTCGTCGTCGCCGTCTTCTCTCTGTCGCTCTTGCGCTGCATGTGGCGCGGACTCTCCAACTCCTTCTGCCTCGATCTCCCCTCCTTCTGCCCTTGTATACAGTGTGAGGAGATAAGTCATTTGTGTGTCGCTGCGCGATCCACGCACCTGAACCAGATTGCGGCGTCGCTCCCGGCACGCCCCGCCTCTCCGCTCAGCCGCATTCTCCGCCTCCTTGCCGCCATCTTGGGCAGGACTCCAGTGTGCACTGCCCCACTGCTCGTCTCCACAGTCCCATTTTGTCCAACAAACATTTTGTACTGTACAGTGCATGAATGCACAAAAGTGAGCTTTGTTGATGTTATTGACTTGTTGGCGTGTTAAAGAGGCATATTTGGTCAGTGCATGACCGCCAGCTAATCGATGCTAACATGCTATTTAGGCGAGCTGTATGTACGTATTGCATCATTATGCCTCATTTGTAGTTAATTAATATCCTTAACTTGTATCCTCTTTGTACATAGTTTATTTGTGCATGTCTCATGAGACCTTAACAGTATGTAATATTGGCTGCATTACAGATAGTTGTTTGTGTGCCATGCTGTTGCAGACCACATCAAACGTTACCTAGCTTGCCAAAAATTTGTAATAAATCTATTAAAAGAAGACAGCCTGCCGTTTCCTTTAACTTGGACACACACATCTATACCTTTGACCATTGAAAGTCAGTAATTTCCAGGAGTTATTTCACCTTCCGAGTAGGCTCTGATTTACTAATGTTTTCTAATGTAAAAATGTGTAGAATATGTTTTAAATCTCTGTCATGTCCTGGTGATCATGTTTAGTCGGGCTATGTTCTGTTTGGTTTTTGGATTTGGTCAGTTCCTGTTTTTTCACTCCTTGCTTGGTTTCCATGACAACCCATTAGTTTTCACCTGTCCTCATGTCACGTGCCTGATTCATTTGGAGTCTTGCACCTGTTGTCAATCACCACATCAATGTTTAAGCCTGCAGTTGCCAGGCAGTCAGCTTGCGACATCTGTCAAGACTACGACTATGGTGTGGATTGTTTTCCAGAGGTGCGAAGCGACCGGATCGGACATGGTGTAATGACATATTTTAATTTTAACACTCAAAAGTACTACAAAAATCAAAAACTCGCACAAAGGCAGAACTATAGACATGAAACAAACCTTGCAAACTATGGCATGAATAATGAAAACGTGCTTGAAACGAGAAAAGAGCATGAAAAAGAGCAGCATGGATCATCAGCATGAATAACAAGGGCATATAGAGGGTGATGTGGCCAGCTGACTGCCTGGCAACTGCAGGCTTAAATAGTGATGTGGTAATTGACAACAGGTGCATGAGTCCAAATCAATCAGATGCGTGACATGAGGACAGGTGAAAACTAATGGGTTGTCATGGAAACAAAACAGGGAGTGAAAAAACAGGAACTGACAAAATCCAAAAACCAAACACAATATAGCCAAACTAAACATGATCACCAGGACATGACAATTTCAACATTTCTGTCAAAGAAGATTTGCTTCAGCCTTTTGGTAGTAGGCTATTATAGCCAACATAGACACTTACGTCATGTGTTGTCTTCATTATACTGTGGGGGGAAAAAGTATTTAGTCAGCCACCGATTGTGCAAGTTCTCCCACCTAAAAGGATGACAGAGGTCTGTAATTTTCATCATAGGTACACTTCAACTGTGAGAGACAGAATGTGAAAAAAAAATCAGGAATTTTAAATAATTTATTTGTAAATTAAGGTTTAAAATTAGTATTTGGTCAACCATTCAAAGCTCTCACTGATGGAAGGAGGTTTTGGCTCAAAATCTCACGATACATGGCCCCATTCATTCTTTCCTTAACACGGATCAATCGTCCTGTCCCCTTAGGAGAAAAACAGCCCCAATGCATGATGTTTCCACCTCCATGCTTCACAGTAGGTATGGTGTCCTTGGGATGAAACTCAGTATTCTTCTTCCTCCAAACACGACAAGTTGAGTTCATACCAAAATGGATACATGGATGATACAGTTGAGGATTGGGAGAATATGGTATGATAAAACCAAAATAGAACTTTTTGGTATAAACTCAACTCGTCGTGTTGGAGGAAGAAGAATACTGAGTTGCATCCCAAGAACACCACACCTACTGTGAAGCATGGGGTGGAAACATCATGCTTTGGGGCTGTTTTTCTGCTAAGGGGACAGGACGATTGATCCGTGTTAAGGAAAGAATGAATGGGGCCATGTATCGTGAGATTTTGAGCCAAAACCTCCTTCCATCAGTGAGAGCTTTGAATGGTTGACCAAATACTTATTTTACACCATAAATTACAAATAAATTCTTTAAAATTCCTACAATGTGAATTCATGGATTTTTTTTTCACATTCCTACAGTTGAAATGTACCTATGATGAAAATTACAGACATCTGTCATAATTTTAAGTGGGAGAACTTGCACAATCGGTGGCTGACTACATACTTTTTTGCCCCACTGTAACACTTGTACAAGACTTTTCAAAGTCATTTTGATAGTAGGCTATTTTAGCTAATATAAAAATTTCCGTCATGTGTTGCCTTCATTTTAACACTTTTATAAGACTTTAAATTTTTTGCGGCTCCAGACAGATTATTTTTTTGTATTTTTGTTCCAAAATGGCTCTTTCAACGTTTTGGTTTTGCCGACCCCTGGGTTAAGGTGTTGCAGCATCTTGTTGTTTGAAGTGGAAGTCGGCTGCAGATTAAAAAAAATATATATTGATAATAAAAAGGATGAAGAATAAAATATACAGCAGATATAAAAGTAAGCGTTCCCCGAGGCTTCATCCTTCCTTTCAAACCGGTAGGATTTCCTCAGTGGATGTAGTTCTGTTGCCGATAAAAATGCAGAGGAGAAACACAGCAGACAGTTGTGATCATTTATATACATGAGGCATTACTCGCGATCCTTAATCGATTTACAATGTTAATGACGGTTATTCTAAATGGAAACCGGAGTGATCGGCCTCCACACTCATCTGAAGTGACGCGTCTGCTTCCCCCTGGTCTCTGATAGCCACGTGGGCGGCTCCCTTCAGCGCCGCTTGCCCTCGTTCTCCCTCCAGATGTGTCCTGCGCACGTTGCGGCGCCTTTGCTCTCTCTCGCTGGGAAAGGCGAGGGTGCGGGCCTTCATCCTCCTCCGCACTCGACTGAAACCCAGCCAAGATCAGCGAGGCGGCCGTAGCGCTCCCTTTGCGTTTGCTTGTGCAGTGGTTCAAAGGCAGGATTCCGGCTCCACTAACTCAAGTGGGAAAGTTTTTGTTCTGCAAATTCATCGAAATGACAAGATTGTACCCAAACGGGCGATCTTAGGCCCTGTTTACACTTAGCCGGATAAGGTTATCCAGGGTAAATTCCAACATACCTTTTTCCGTGTCCACACACAACAATGCCACCGTTTAAGACGCCCTCCCACCCCGGACTTGTCATGCCCATGGGATCAGGTTTTTTCATGTTTGGTTTTATTTTTTGGATACTCAGTTCCTGTTCCTGCACTTCCTTGTTTTCTTTGTTACCATGCTAACTCATTAATTTTCACCTTGCCCTCATGTCACGCCCCTGTCCTCAGTTCTCACACCTGTTTGTAATTATCATGTCCGTTATTTAAACCTGTAGTTGCCAGGCAGACCACCTGGCAACTTTTGTCACGACTTGGACTTGGGGATAGTTTGTTTTTCCAACGCAAAGGAAAGTTGGCACGAGCCAGACGTGGAATGTAAGTACATATTTATTTTATACACTAATAAGATACAAAAAGGCAAACAAATGGCGCGCACAATGGCGGAGAACAAACTTGACGACTAAAAACAAATGACTAGCACAAAGGCTTGACTAAGGACAAAAGAACAAAAGACACAAACTGTGGCATAACACTGGTGAATGAATGATGAACGAATGATAGGTGGTGGTTGGAGGGGCCGTAGGCGCAAACTTGTCAGTCTACCCCAGGGCAGCTGTGGCTACAGATGTAGCTTACCACCACCAGGTGTGAATGAATGATGGGTTCCCACTTCTCTGTGAGCGCTTTGATTATCCAACAATAGAAAGGCGCGATATAAATCTAATCCATTATTATTATTATTATTATTATAAAACAAACCAAAAAACTTACGTGGCCTGGACAGAATAATAAACAGCATGGCATGGCATGAAGGCAGTTGAGGAATATGAAAAGTTGCCAGGCTGGCCACCTGGCAACTACAGGTTTAAATAATGAACATGATAATTACAAACAGGTGTGAGAACTGAGGACAGGGGCGTGACATGAGAGCAAGGTGAAAATTAATGAATTGGCATGGTAAAAAAGAAAACAAGGAAGTGCAGGAACAGGAACTAAGTGTCCAAAAAATAAAACCAAACATGACAAAAACAAAACCTGATCCCATGGGCGTGACAGGACGGCACAATAACTTAAAAATAAACAACTTCAGATTGATTTCTTTGTTTGAAAATGGAACACATGTAGTGAGTCTTATTCTCCATTGTGTAGTTTTTTTTTTTAAATAAAACACACTCCACCATTCCGTCGTTTCATTATTTATTGGCAACCTGTGTTGGAAACACGAAACACATACACAGGTCTCTACTTTCTGGCGGAATGATTTCTGCTCCTTCTCATTTAAAAAGTCCAAAAGAAGAGAAAAAAACAAACTTTCATATAAAAATAATCATTTAAATTACATTAACAAAAACGTTTTATCACAAAAAATATAATAATAATTGGGGGTGTGGGAAAAATTTGATTCGAATACGAATCGTGATTCTCACGTGCTATTCAGAATAGATTCTCATTTTTAAAAAAATTATTTTTTATGTATTTATTTATTTTCTATTCAATCCCACAAAACATCCATCCATCTATCCATCCATTTTCTACCGCTTATTCCCTCTTGGGGTCGCGGGTGGCGCTGGCGCCTATTTTAGCTACATTCGGAGGGCCAACAGAGATAGACAGACAACTTTCACACTCACATTCACACATTAGGGCCAATTTAGTGTTGCCAATCAACCTATCCCCAGGTGCATGTTGCAATACCAAAACAATGCAATCCAATTCCAAAACCAAACCTGACCCAACAACACTCAGAACTGCAATAAACAGAATGATTGAGAGGAGACACAATCACGACACAGAACAAACCAAAAGTAGTGAAACCAAAATTAATATTATCAACAACAGTATCAATATTAGTTATAATTTCAGCATAGCAGTGATTAAAAATCCCTCATTGACATTATCATTAGACATTTATAAAAATAAAAATAAAAGTGTCACAGTGGTTTACACTTGCATCGCATCTTATAAGCTTGACAACACACTCTGTCCAATATTTTCACAAAGATAAAATAAGTCATATTTTTGGTTCGTTTAATAGTTCAAACAAATTTACATTATTGCAATCAGTTGATAAAACATTGTCCTTTACAATTATAAAAGCTGTTTTAAAAAACAAATCTACTACTCTGCTTGCATGTCAGCAGACTGGGGTAGATCCTGCTGAAATACTATGTATTGAATGAATACAGAATCGTTTTGAATCGGAAAAATATCGTTTTTGAATCGAGAATCGCGTTGAATCGAAAAAAATCGATATTTAATCGAATCGCAACCCAAAGAATCGATATTGAATCGAATTGTGGGACATCCAAAGATTCGCAGCCCTAATATATATATATATATATATATATATATATATATATATATATATATTTATACACATACAACCCGGCCCCCGCTTAATTTTTTTAACAAAATGCGGCTCCCGAGTCAAAAAGTTTGGGGACCTCTGGTTTAAAGCTTTTGTCAATATAAACAGATATGAAATAATTTATTAATTACAGATACAAAGTCTCCATGCCAGAAAGAAGCGTCTCCATCAACTGCATCATGAGCTAAGTTTTGCCAAAAAAACAAACAAACAAATACAATTAATATGCCTATTACAGATGGTTAATAATAAATAGGTTAGTGTTAATCATAGTTCTATTTGAGTCACTTGATCAAGCTTTTTCTATTCTAATTTCTGCTGATATTGTATCGGATCAATATCCGATATTGGTAGCATATTGGAAGTAAAAAAGTTCTGTTGGGACACCCTTAGTTTTACGACAGTTTTTTTTTGTCATATGTGTGAAGAGCTCGACAGATGGTATGATGCCACTTTTATGTTGTAGCCGTTCTGCTCCTGAGTATAAAAGTTATTTTAGCTGAACAATGTGTCCATGTTTTAATATAGTGCCACTCTATGTCTTTGTAGGACCCAATGGGCTCCCAAAACAGATAATTGTCTAATATAAAGTTCTTCCTCCACGTTGCACCTGAGGAGCTGTACTTCCCCCCCAAGATATTATATCATATGAGCAATGTTGGACATAAGGCAACAAAATGAGTGTGGACTTTGTGAGCAAACGTCAAATCCTTAGACAGGAACGAATAACGACTATAACTCCACTCCTCCCTGCTAAGTCCTTGCTGTAAAAGACTCTCAGCCTAATTTACTAAGATAAAATAACCATCAATCAATGTTTATTTATATAGCCCTAAATCACAACCTCGTTTCAGAGCCCACAAAAGGGCAAGGAAAAACTCACAACCCAGTGGGACGTCAATGTGAATGACTATGAGAAACCTTGGAGAGGACCGCAGATGTGGGTGACCCCCCACACCCAGCCATCCCTTTAAGGGAGACCGGATACAGTGGACGTCGAGTGGGTCTAACATAATATTGTGAAAGTCCAGTCCATTGTCCAGTCCAAATAATAAGTGCGAAACAGCGTGTACAATCTATAAAATTGCATGTACTAATAATGAGCGTGTTGCAGGCGATCTACTAAGACTGTGTGTGCAATTGATAGAAAAAAGCAAGAGTAGTGCAGACCGCTCTATTTAAACATGGTGTTTGCATTTATACCGGCTGTGACCATGGAAACACTCATTTCCCTTCACAATCATGACATCCTGTGCTGCAAAAGTCCAACCTGTGCTGTTTTGTTATGTTGTGCAATATGCACCTTTTATGGGCGATATACTGTAGAAGTGGGATCGAGACAACATAACCTATTTTTAGCACGTCTGGATGTTGAGGTGGTGAGCCTGGATTGATCCTGAAATTCCCCAAGTTTTTTTTCATTTAAATTAATTATTAATATTAATACTTGTTTTTATCCACACAAAAATTACTCATTTTAATTCATGTTAATCATCCACTTAAGTCACCGAGCAGCTATAAAATTATATTGACGAAAAGGCTAGGCAAGGCATGTTTATTTATAGAGCACAATTTGTACACATAGCAATTCAGAGATAATTACAGAAAATAAAAAGAAGGTAAAAATATAAAATCATTTTTTCAAATTGAAATCAGAAAACACAATCAGAACTAATTAAAATTCAAATCAATCAAACACTGTAGATAAAATATGTTAAGTTGTCATATGAAACAATTAAATAAAAGTGATAGGTTGATTGGCAACACTAAGTTGACCCTAGTGTGTGAATGGAGGTGTGAATGTTGTCTGTCTGTGTTGGCCCTGTGATGAGGTGGCAACTTGTCTAGGGTGAACCCAGCCTTCTGCCTGATTGTGGCTGAGATAGGCTCCAGCACCCCTCACGACTCAGAAAGGGCGAAAGCAGTAGAAAATGGTTGGATGGATGGAAAAAAAATGTATAAATATTTTTATGGAATCATTTTTATTATTTTTGCCGTCAGCATAGAAAAATCCATACTGCCCTGTCTCATAGGCCGCAGGGTTTAAAGTGTAGGAAAAAAGTAGCGGCTTTTAGTCTGCAATTTAACGTTGTATTTACATGTCCGCCTTCTACTATTGTGGACATTCTGATAGTCAGTTTATTTTCTACACATACATGACAGACAAACACATCAAATGGATTGCACTTGCTATTTTTTCTCATTTAACAGGCGCAATCCTCTGCGCACAAGATTCAATATCGATTCTTGGGATCACGATTCGATAATATATCGATTTTTTTCGATTCGACGCGATTCTCGATTCAAAAACGATATTTTTCCGATTCAAAACGATTCTGTATTCATTCAATACAAAAGATTTCAGCAGGATCTACCCCAGTCTGCTGACATGCAAGCAGAGTAGTAGATTTTTTTTAAAAAAGCTTTTATAATTGTAAAGGACAATGTTTTATCAACTGATTGCAATGTAAATTTGTTTTAACTCTTAAACGAAGCAAAAATATGACTTATTTTATCATTGTGAAAATATTGGACACAGTGTTGTTAAGCTTATGAGATGCGATGCAAGTGTAAGCCACTGTGACACTTGTTCTTTTTTAAAATTTTTATAAATGTCTAATGATAATGTGAAAGAGGGATTTTTATTCACTGCTATGCTGAAATTATAACTAATATTGATACTGTTGTTGATAATATTCATTTTTGTTTCACTACTTTTGGTTTGTTCTGTGTCGTGTTTATGTCTCCTCCCAATCGCTCTGTTTATTACAGTTCTGAGTGTTTTGGGGTCAGGTTTGGTTTTGGAATTGGATTGTATTGTTATGTTATGGTATTGCTGTTTAGTGGTATGTTGGATTGATTAAAAATAAAAATAAATAAAAAAATCGATTTTTTTTTATTTATTTTTTTTTTTAAATGAGAATCGATTCTGAATGGCTTCACGGTGGCAGAGGGGTTAGTGCGTCTGCCTCACAATACAAAGGTCCTGCAGTCTTGGGTTCAAATCCAGGCTCGGGATCTTTCTGTGTGGAGTTTGCATGTTCTCCCCGTGAATGCGTGGGTTCCCTCCGGGTACTCCGGCTTCTTCCCACTTCCAAAGACATGCACCTGGGGATAGGTTGATTGGCAACACTAAATTGGCCCTAGTGTGTGAATGTGAGTGTGAATGTTGTCTGTCTATCTGTGTTGGCCCTGCGATGAGGTGGCGACTTGTCCAGGGTGTACCCCGCCTTCCGCCCGATTGTAGCTGAGATAGGCGCCAGCGCCCCCCGCGACCCCAAAAGGGAATAAGCGGTAGAAAATGGATGGATGGATTCTGAATGGCACAACGGATTCGATTCGGATTCGAATCGATTTTGTCCCACACCCCTAATATATATATATATATATATATATATATGTATATTTATTTATACATATATATATATATATATGTATATTTATTTATACATATATATATATATATATGTATATATGTATATGTATATGTGTGTATATATATGTGTGTGTGTGTGTGTATGTATATATATATATATATATATATATGTATTATGTGTGTGTGTGTGTGTGTGTGTGTGTGTATATATATATATATATTATCCATTATCCCACTTTGTTGTGTTTATTTTGCAATTGTATTTTTAGAACATACCGCAAATGGCCCATGGGCCACACTTTGGACACCTCTGATGTAAGCAATCACCTTGGCTTGTGTGCTGAAAATGAGTTGCATGCTTTTCGTTAGGTGAATGCATTACAAGTATGGCCACTTACTGGATTCTTGTACATGTTATTTAAACCTTGTAGGGGAAAAGATGATCCAATGTATTGATTTATCACCCTCTTATCCATTGAAACTACTGTGAGAATTTTGTCAATTTTTAGTCCCATGTTTTCTTGCATCTTAAACGTCCTCTTGGCGTCCAACACCATGCAACAATAATGAGTGTGTCTTGCTGCATGTTGGCGAAGGGAAGCGAGTACGACAGATGGCGTGTCACACCATCGTCTTCCCCTAAGCCCACTCAGTGACCGGTGTCAAGCGGGAACTTGTGGCGCCGACACCGTGAGGCAAAACCGATTAGCAGGTTCTAGTTGCCAATGAGCATCTCCAGAACACAACCATCCAACGCCTCATCCCTTTTCCCAAGGAGTTCAGTTCAAAGCCCAAAGTGCCATGGATAAGAACCCATGTGGTGAAAAATCCCCCAAAACGGGTCAGTGATTCGGGAAATGAAACCTGAAAGTGTGGCACAGCGACAAATCCACTAAGAAGGTACATGGCACGGTCTTTCATGCCTGATTTTCAAGTTATTTTTTGCAGCAGGCACCCATTTCACAGCAGGGTGAGGTTAGAAAGACACACTTGTGTTCTGAATCCTCCTCAGCCGCTTTTCAACAAATCACATTCACGTCCATGGCTTTTGGCAGCAGAATGACAGTTACTTGTCACCAAATCATAGGGCTCGCTGCCGATGAACAAGTCTATTCAGGTATATTTTCATACATGAGGCGGATTTTCAGGGGGTCATACATTTTTTTTTTCTCCATTTCAAACAAATCCTTGTGGTCGACATAACATGTAATGGTGGTTATTTGGTAAAAATGTCGCATGGATTATTTTTTACAGACAATCTTCAAGTGCACTGTTTTGTGGGCGGTCTTATTTACTTGGCTCCACTTCAGTTCACTTCAGTTTTAGTTCATTTGGAACATGCATACGATACAATGTAATGCATCACATATTTCCAGCTGTTTCATTACAGCACGTCTGAAAAGGAGTAGGAAGAAGCTGAGTTTATTTAATCCTACCCCTTTTCATACTATAGCAATCTTATCCAATTGTCTCGTTTTCTGTTACAAAACAGTGAATAAATAGATAATATACGTAACAAATATTAAATACATAATAATATTCATTCCAAAAAAGAAAAATGAGGGTCAAGATGATAATTGTTCTTCTGTGTACTTTGTGAACACTTGCAGTGTGAACAGTCTCTTAAACATAATCATATTGGTACTTTGTTCGTTTTCTTTTTTTAATCCGTTCCAAAATGTATTCCACATACGGATGTGGTAAAAGTTGTAAGTGTTGTACGAGCATACAAATGTTTTAAAACATGAGTTAACGTATTTTTGAAAGCCCTAATATATATATATATATATATATATATATATATATATATATATATATATATATTTATATATATATATATATATTTATTCATATATATATATATATATATATTAGGGGTGTAACGGTACACAAAAATTTCAGTTCGTTACGTACCTCGGTTTAGAGGTCACGGTTCGGTTCATTTTCGGTACAGTAAGAAAAGAACAAAATATGCACTTTTTGGGTATTTATTTTCCAAATTTGTAAACAATGGCTTGATCCTTCTAACATTGGGAACATTATAATAATTCTGCCCACGTTAATCCACATTAAACTGCCTGATGTTGTTGCTTGGATGAAATAAAATGACACAACTTTTCTTCTACATATAAAAAGTGCAACATTAAACAGTTTCAAGTCAACTCATCATGCTTAATTTATTACAGCATTTGGGAAGCCTGTAGTTGACTTTTATTATGTAAATGTTATATTTTTATCAACATGTGATAGCATGGACCCTGCCATTCAAAACTAGGCTGCTACATTACTAATGATTAATGTAACTATAGCTGAAAATTCATCCCTGACCACCATGGAGTTTATGTAGGCTTTATGATGGACTTGAATTATTTTATACACTATCAGAGACAGAAACTCTTCATTTAACATAATGTCCTTTTTTGCTGCTTCAACACACCTCAATCAACACTGTCCGTAACAGACACACACACGCACTCACACACACACACACACACACGCACACACCGCAAAATGAGTTAGCATTACGCTAAAAGCTAACTAGCCTTCACCTTAAGCCAGGACTGCGAGTGAGCTGAGCTGCAGTTTGTTTCTAGAAGGTCAATAGGCTCATAGTGATGTTTAGAAAGTAGTTGACTTGGAATATAATTTGGGGAGAGTGCGTTGCTCCCCTGCTAAGACCTATCTGCTCGACATTGACACTAAAGCGCTGACTAGATGCGCTCTGAATACGCATTGCTGATTGGCTTTGTATGTAACCAATCAGATGTGTGGGAGGGACAATGCAGGGTGCTGTGTACAGACACAGAGGCAGAACGGAGCGGAGCAGCTTGTTAAGACTTTAGCATAGGCGGCTACTTCATATGTACGTGTTGAACTCGTTCGGTATTCCTCCGCACTGAACCGAAACCCCCGTACCGAAACAGTTCAAAACAAATACACGTACCGTTACACCCCTAATATATATATATATATATATATATATATATATATATATATATATACTGTATATACACATATACAAACCCCATTTCTAAAAAGTGGCTTTCATGAAATGCTAAGTAATTCACAAACAAGGATGGGGCGAGGGTCACCAATAATAAGCAAATTGTCGAACAGTTTTAGAACAACATTTCTCAACAAGCTATTGCAAGGAATTTAGGGATTTTACCAACTACGGTCCATAAAATCATCAAAAGGTTCAGACAATCTGGAGGAATCACTGCACGTAAGTGATGCTATTATGAACCTTTGATCTCTCTGGCGGTACTGCATCAAAAACCGACACCAGTGTGTAAGGGATATCACCACATGGGATCAGGAACACTTCATTAAACCACTGTCAGTAACTACAGCTGGTCGCGACATCTGTAAGTGCAAGTTAAAACTCTACTATACAAAGCGAAAGCCATTTATTAACAACACCCAGGAACGCCGCCAGCTTCGCTGGGCCAGAGCTCATCTAAGATGGACTGCTGCAAAGTGGAAACGTTTTCTGTGGTCTGACCAGTCTACATTTCAAATTATATTTGGAAACTGTGGACATGGTGTCCTCCGGAACAAAGAGGAAAATAATCGTCCGGATTGTTATAGGCGCAAAGTTCAAAAGCCAGCATCTGTGATGGTATGGGGGTGTATTAGTGCCCAAGGCATGGGTAACTTACACATCTTTGAAGGCACCATTAATGCTGAATGGTCCACACAGGTTTTGGAGTAACATATGTTGTCATCCAAGCAACGTCATTATGGACGCCACTGCTTATTTTAACAAAACAATGCCAAGCCACGTGTTACAACAGCGTGGCTTCGTAGTAAAAGAGTGAGGGTACTTCCCGGCCCACCTGCAGTCCAGACATGTCCCCCCTCGAAAATGTGTGGCGCATTATGAAGCGTAAAATACGACAACAAGACCCCGGACTGTTGAACAACTTAAGCTGTACATCAAGGAAGAATGGTAAAGAATTCCACTTTCAAAGCTTCAACAATTAGTTTCCTCAGATCCCAAATGTTTATTGAGTGTTGTTAAAAGAAAATGTGATGTAACACAGTGGTGAACATGCCCTTTCCCAACTACTTTGGCAAGTGTTGCTGCCATGAAATTCTAAGTTTATTATTATTTGCAAAAAAAAAAAAGGTTTATGAGTTTTAACATCAAATATCTTGTCTTTGTAGTGCATTCAATTGAATATGGGTTCAAAAGGATTTGCAAATCATTGTAGTCCGTTTATATTTACATCTAACACAATTTCCCAACTCATATGGAAACAGGGTTTGTAGAAGGATTGGTGGGCATAACAGAGAGCTCCCGTTGAGTAAATTGTTAGCAAAATTTTTATGAATTTATTCATTTACGACTTGGAATGCATAAAAAAAAAAATTGTGTTCATTTTTTATGTAGGGATTGCAAATGATAGACAGCACATCTCTCTAATTTTTGCGTATTTTCAGTATGACGGATCTGCTTATAATAACATTGCTAATATTTGGTTAATATTCATGTAACAATATGTATATAGAGTATTGTCGGCAGGTTTTGGATGGTTATTTACAAGGATTTGTGGGCAAAATAGAGAGCCCCCGTTGACTAAATTGTCAGCAAACTTTTAATGAATGTATTTATTTACGACTTGGAATCCATAAAAAAATAAAAACGTGTTCACATCTTATATAGGGATTGCAAATGATAAACAGCACATCGCTCTAATTTTTGCATATTTTCAGTATGACGCATCTGCTTATAATTACTTTGCTAATATTTGGTTAATATTCTGGTCACGATGTGTATATAGAGCATTGTTCGTGGGTTTTTGATGGTTATTTAGAAGGATTTGTGGGCAAAATAGAGAGCCACTGTTGACTACATTGTTAGCGGACTTTTTATTAATTAATTTATTTTCGACTTGGAATGCATAAAAAAATAAAAACGTGTTCACATCTTATATAGGGATTGCAAATGATAAACAGCACATATTTCTCTAATTTTTGCGTATTTTCAGGATGACGGATCTGCTTATAACAACAACATTGCTAATATTTGGTTAATATTCATGTCATGATATGTATATAGAGTATTGTTGGCGGGTTTTGGATGGTTATTTACAATGATTTGAGGGCAAAATAGAGAGCTCCCATTGACAAAATTGTCAGCAAACTTTTTATGAATTTATTTATTTACAACTTGGAATGCATAAAAAAATAAAAACGCGTTCACTTCTTATATAGGGATTGCAAATGATAAACAGCACATCGCTCTAATTTTTGCATATTTTCAGTATGACGGATCTGCTTATAATTACTTTGCTAATATTTGGTTAATATTCAGGTCACGATGTGTATATTGAGCATTGTTCGTGGGTTTTTGATGGTTATTTAGAAGGATTTGTGGGCAAAATAGAGAGCCACTGTTGACTACATTGTTAGCAGACTTTTTATTAATTAATTTATTTTCAACTTAGAACACATAAAAAAAGAAAAACGTGTTCATGTCTTGTTTCGGGATTGTAAATGATAAACAGCACATCTCTCTCTAATGTTTGCGTATTTCCAGTATGACTGATCTGATATTATGGTCAGAGTGCAGTGACGTTAATCTACGGAAATTACGGAGGACGTTCGGAGCGGAATATTGAAAATGGCTGACTGAATTTGTGGCATTTTGTGATGTTTAGACCGTATTTTCACATTCTTTACGGATTGTAAATACATTTAGACAACTTGAAATAATCTGTATTTGGCATTTGTCTATCGATTCAGAATGGTCCATGCCGGATGCATCTAAGAATCGATCATTTCCACTTCCTGTGTTTGTTGCAGACATCGTGTAGAATCTCAGGCATGGTTACAGCTTGTGCGAATTGTGCCAAGGAGCGATCCCTGATGGTCCGATGTGCCAAAGTGGCCGGGCAACGAAAGAGGAGAAAATTGAAACAAACCCACGGAGGTTTTGTGTAAACACCAATGCCGGCTGTCAGAAAGCAATTTCCTGTGGAAGTACAGTAGAGCAGTGGTAGTGGATGATCATGGGAAATGGAGTCCGAACAGTGCAGTTCTTGTACTTCGGACATAGTGTGGCAGAAGTTTGACCCTGAAAGAAGACCATCATTACGAGAGTCCTGGCAGTTGTTTCTCTGCCCCCCCGGTCGCCCCGTCTTTTGGCGTCTCCTGAAACGCTTAGGCTAGAGTATGCAGAAGAAGCTGCAGCTCCAATGTGTTCCTTATTACATATTCCCCCTGAAGAACTCCTCGCTGTGTTCACTCAAACTCTGTCTCTCGAGACGCAACCGAATCTCGCTCGCTCACAAACAGCATGACTCCCGGATTCTCAAACCTGAGCAGAATGCCAAGACAGGAGATAATATTGGCGCCTTATTGAAACACATTTGCCTTATGAGTGATTTTTCCGCTGCCAAACAACACGTACAGAACACCTCGCATACCTTCTGGGCTGTTCAACATTTGCAGAACTAACTGCAGCTACATGCTGGAATTGGCTCTGATTAAATGAGTCCAAACACGTGGTTCCAGAACACAATATTTTCTTAAACCGTTTCATTCTAAGTAAGAGTGAATCATGATTTCCCTTCACTCTTTTGTTCAACTCTCAGTTAAACATGTCTGCTTGTGAAGTAATTTGCTTTGTCAATTTGAACTGAGCCCTGCACTGTTTGGATTGTTGAGGTCCAACAGCGCCTCCCGCAGACACATCTCAGTAACTGAAGCGGCCTGTATAACTCATGACTCCTATACATCTAGGACAGGCCGGGGCAATTATTTTACTCGGGGGGGGGGGGGCAGATTTAGATAAAAAAAAGTGTGTCTGTGGGCCGGTATCTATTTTTAGGAACACTAATACAAAACCTCACAATAATGATTGAAAGCTAAAAACGTTACGACGGACCGCCTTAAAAAACGGAATGGAATTAGATTTTTTCTTTTACTGAATGAGACACCCAGGATGTACATGAAAATAAAGAATGTGGGATTTACAATATTAACTATGAATGATAAAACACTGAATATTGACAACATAATTTACAATCATGAATTTTACATAAACGACCGCAGTAACTAATTAGATGACCATAGCAACTAGCATATGATGCAGATTCCAAGCATTGAAAGACTTAGTATAGTTGAAGACTTCCGGTCATTAGAAAACATCAATGCACATTATAAAGGCAGCTACAATTTCCATCTTAAAGGCCTACTGAAACCCACTACTACCGACCACGCAGTCTGATAGTTTATATATCAATGATGAAATCTTAACCTTGCAACACATGCCAATACGGCCTTTTTAGTTTACTAAATTGCAATTTTAAATTTCCCGCGGAGTTTCTTGTTGAAAGCGTCGCAGAATGATGACGTGTATGATGACGCGTGTTTTTGACGTTATTGGTTGTATCGGACATTTTAGCCCAGCACCACTTACCGTTAAAAGTCGTCTCTCTCCATCGCATAATTACACAGTATTTTGGACATCTGTGCTGCTGAATCTTTTGCAATTTGATCAATTAATAATGGAGACCATAAAGAAGAATGCTGGTGGTGGAAAGCGGTGGATTGCAGCTGCCTTTAGCAACCGAAACACAGCCGGTGTTTCTTTGTTTGTTGTGAAGCTTTAGCGAACATGTTTTCTACCACATGTCAACCAGCAAGTTTTTGGAGGAGAAAATTGTGATATTAAGTCGGCTCTTACCGGAGACTTGTGCGGAGTTAGCGTCCTCCTGCAGCAGCTGTCAAAAAGGCAGGTGTGATCTCGGCTCCTCCATTGGCTTCTCTCAGAGACACTGGCGGTCACCGCAGCCCTCCGACTTTCAGGTATGACTTTATAATCTCACTAAAACACTATTAATAAGGAATTTTCCAGAATTATCCTAGTAAATCTGAATCGCGCTCACTGCCCTAACCTTTTTATCTTTAACTTTTTATTCTTTCTAGTGCTTCACTCTAACTTTCCTCATCCACGAATCTTTCATCCTCGCTAAAATTAATGGGGAAATCGTCGCTTTCTCAGTCCGAATCGCTCTTGCTGCTGGTGGCTATGATTATAAACAATGTGAGGATGTTAAATTGGCAAAGCATCCTCTCTGCTTTAGGGGTAGGAAGCTTGAAGCAAATGTCGATGTTATCGATACCAATGGTAGAATCAGTATTGGACCAATACTGAAAACTGTAATTACTGTATACTGTATATACTGGAACAGAAAACATTATGTTTTCTGTTTTCTTTGTTTATTTTCACAAATATTTGTGTATTGTTTTGTGCGTGTATTGTTTATATTTTAACATATTGTTGTTTTGATTTTACAAACTCATCTCAGGAAATAGGCCCAGCAAATACATTAATGGTTAAATGTTAATAATACCCCATTTATTATTTTTGGACTGATCGTGTTGTGTATATATATATTTTTTAAATACTTTTAATGTATTTTTATTTGATATAATAGAGTCTCAAAAACATATGGTGTCCAATTGGCTCTACGACAAGTTCTATTGTGGAGGAAAAATATTTTCAGATTTTTCTGAAATAATTGTATTTTTTTTATTTTCAATAGCTTTATGAATATACATTTTACTGTCTCATAACACGTGACACACTGATGGTATTTATTTTAACTGATAATACAGTATATATTACAATAAATATTTTTAGATTGGGATTTTTAACAGCTATATGAATATGCATTATTTTCTCTCAAAACACATTACACATATGTATACTTTAATATAAAATAAAAATATTTTGTTGATGTTTTAGAATTTATTTTACATTTTCAATAGCTTTTTATTATTTAATCACGTCTAAAAAAACACACTTGACACATACTTTGTAGTTTAATATGTTCCAAAACTGTAACTCAATTTTCTAGATTTTTTAAAAATTTATTAAATGTTGAATTTTTAATAGCTTTGTAATTATATATCACAAAATAGCAAAAAAAAAGCACATTACACATAAATGGTGGTGTCTGATTGATATGAACATTTTGCCGCAGGATCTACACCTACTCTGCAGTACAATAGATCAGATGGATCGTATCTTTTAGAAGGCGCTGACCCCTCTCAAACAAAGTTGGTTGGGTCCATGTTGCATCTTCCAATTAGTGGTGTGACCAACAAAAATACAACCGACAGAAGCCAAAGTGGATGAAAAGGCCAAGTTAGAGGAAAACTGCATTGGCGGTGAATACTGCCAAAGGAGCCATGATGATGGACATTTTTTAACAAGACGGGAATCATGATTAGCATTAAGAGAAAAAAAATACAATTGTAGCTGTATTGCTAAGTGCTAAACAAGAAATACATACTAAAAACCCAATAAAACTACATCTTACTGTACGATGTCTGCTCTTACATGTATGATGACTGATAGGGTGTCCATATCTTCCCGTTTATTTGAAGCATTGATCTACACAAATGGTTAACAAGGAAAAGTCGGCCTTCAGACACTGTCTTTGGGTGTGTTTGTCTCCATCTCTGGCTATACATTGAATCTCACAGGTGAACAATTTCTAGATTCAAGGGTAAATCCTCCTAATATCTTGATGAGAGGCAGGAGAGGCAGAAGGGTGGAGTGCCATCTCCGGGTTGGGGAGGAGACCCTGCCCCAAGTGGAGGAGTTCAAGTACCTAGGAGTCTTGCTCACGAATGAGGGAAGAGTGGATCGTGAGATCGACAGGCGGATCGGTGTGGCGTCTTCAGTAATGCGGACTTTGTACCGATCCGTTGTGGTGAAGAAGGAGCTGAGCCGGAAGGCAAAGCTCTCAATTTACCGGTCGATCTACGTTCCCATCCTCACCTATGGTCATGAGCTTTGGGTCATGACCGAAAGGATAAGATCACGGGTACAAGGGGCCCAAATGAGTTTCCTCCGCCGTGTCCCTTAGAGATAGGGTGAGAAGCTCTGCCATGCGAGAGGAGCTCAAAGTAAAGCCGCTGCTCCCCCACATCGAGAGGAGCCAGATGAGGTGGCTCGGGCATCTGGTCAGGATGCCAATCGAACGCCTCCCTAGGGAGGTGTTTAGGGCACGTCCAACCGGTAAGAGGCCACGGGGAAGACCCAGGACACGTTGGGAAGACTATGTCTCCCGGCTGGCCTGGGAACGCCTCGGGATCCCCCGGGAAGAGCTGGACGAAGTGGCTGGAGAGAAGGAAGTCTGGGCTACCCTGCTTAGGCTGCTGCCCCCGCGACCCGACCTCGTATAAGCGGAGGATGATGGACGGATGGATGGATGAATGGAGGCAGGATTTATAATCTAGAATAACTTTGACGAGCCGAGGCAGAATGATTCGGGAGCAGCAGGACATGGCTGCCGGCTCGCAGTAAAGCAGCAGACAGCTATTTATAAGAAACAGTCCATCTGCGTTAGCGCTTACAATAACAACATCGCTAGTATTTGGTTAATATTCAGGTCACAGTATGTATATAGAGCAGGGGTCGGGAACATTTTTGACTGAGGGAGCCATGAAAGCCAAATATTTCAAAATGTATTTCCGTGAGAGCCATATAGTATTTTTTAACACTGAATACAACTAAATGCGTGCATTTTTAAGTAAGACCAACATTTTTAGAGTATAATAAGTCTCTTATTCTTTTTTAATAACATTGTTATTCTAAAGTTAACCAATAATAAATATTATCCATCCATCCATCCATTTCCTACCGCTTATTCCCTTTCGGGGTCGCGGGGTGCGCTGGCGCCTATCTCAGCTACAATCGGGCGGAAGGCGGGGTACACCCTGGACAAGTCGCTACCTCATCGCAGGGCCAACACAGATAGACAGACAACATTCACACTCACATTCACACACTAGGGCCAATTTTTTAGTGTTGCCAATCAACCTATCCCCAGGTGCATGTCTTTGGAAGTGGGAGGAAGCCGGAGTACCCGGAGGGAACCCACGCTTTCACGGGGAGAACATGCAAACTCCACACAGAAAGATCCCGAGCCTGGATTTGAACCCAGGACTGCAGGAAATTCGTATTGTGAGGCAGACGCACTAACCCGTCTGCCACCGTTATACTTCTTACAATTAATGCGACATCTTGGACAGGTGCGATAAACAAATGGTTGGATTAAAATGCATGAGAATGTTTTATAATTTGAACTTTATTTTTAACACTGTGATTACCAGTGGAATTATTCATTACTTATCGTGTTAAGCAATGTCAGCTAAGATTTATCTGAGAGGCAGATGCAGTCATCAAAAGAGCCGCATCTGGCTCTAGAGCCATAGGTTCCCTACCCCTGATATAGAGTATTGTTGGCAAGCGACCAGACTGCACCCAAAGTCAAAATTTTAAACGCGCAAGTATTTTAGTATGTGTTGTTCCAGGAAGCTTTACAGGCATGTTAAGATTACAGCAGTATTGGTTCGTTTTCCCTCTCTCCATGACACTTGCTCAGGAAATCTGACACTTCTCTGACAGCTCCAACAAAACCCCTCAAACTCGTCCCCCGAGAGACGGCGAGAGTCCAGGCACTTGAAACCCCCACAGTGTGTCGTCATGTCACAGCTCCACTCGCGAACACAAGTAGCCGGCTGTCGTTGCACATCGGCAGCAGCGGCCACAGACGTGCATGCTGACATTACAATTAAAGCCAGAGCACGCCGCAACTGCACGCTCATCCATCACAGGCGGCACACACGCTAAACACATAGACGCCGTGCAGCCACGGAGCATCTTGGCTGTGGTGCGAAAATACATTTTCAGCATTCCCTGGGCAGGATGGTTGCTCATCTCCCATGGATTTTCCTTCAGGATAAAATATTATGATTCTCTCCATCATCTGATTTTTTTTTCTCTCTCTCTCTCACACGCCTCGCCTGTTTAAGAAAAGATGAAAGAAGACCTTTTTGTGCAATAGACGGTAGAATTATGAACATAGTTGTGCCATAAAGGTGCAGATCATTTCAAGGAAGGTGTCCTCTCGGGGGCCGCCGGCACTTAGCAGGCAGGCGGCCCTGTGATCCCGATCTCATCAAGTGCGCACGTCTGACTCTATTAATCTCCGACGTTGTGCTGGAAATTGCTCCGACTTGTCGGGTGATTACCTCAAATGAACAATTAGGCGGCTGGCTGTCACAATAACTCGCTGCCTGTGTCTGAGTTGGTTCAACGTTTTTTTTTAAAGGGCCACCGCCATCAGGGAGCTCCATACAAACGATCCATTCTGGAGGGGAAATGTCAGCTCTCGCAACACCGACCAGCATGCAGCATAACGGGATGATGAAGGAGATAATAGTGTTATTAGGGAGGCAATACGTTGCCTAAGGAAGACGCTTAATTGAGGCGCATGGATCTTCTTTTTTTTTTTGTACAGCGGCACCTTAGTTTCCAAAATCCTTTCCAAAAGGTCAGACGAGGACCGAATAATATGAAACCTAAACCCGTTTTCCTATAAAAGTCACATTTTGTTATGGGAGACTAGTCAAGAAAGAGGGAAATATGAATGCAGCAATCTACAGAGACATCCTGGATAAAAAAAAAAAACGGCTCTTCCCATTAAATGAGTTTAATATGATTATTTGCTCACTTTATACATTGCCAGCATTCACATACAGAATTTAATGATCTTTCCATCATATGTCTGCATGCCTTATGCTAAAATGCAAGCATTTTGTTTTGAAAATTCTACAGACAATAGGACCTACCCCATAATTGCAATCTTGAAAAGTATGTGTTTCTTGTTTTCTTTTTTTAATGAATTAAATATGGATGGATGTATGCAGAGACATACTGTAATAACATTCATTAATAAGTAAATGGAGATTAAAAGCCAATTACAAACAAAAATAATCCAATCCAATCCACTTTATTTATATAGCACATTTAAACAACAATAAAGTTTCCAAAGTGCTGCACAGCCATGTTAAAAACAATATTAAAAAAACAATATTATGCTCGACCAATGACTGAATAAAACAAAAAATAAATAAATATAAAACCAATATAAAAACAAATAAGATTAAAAACTATTTTAAAGGGTAAAATCAATTAAAAGAGTAAAATAGAAATCAAAGTGTATAAAAAACACAGAGGACAGAGGACCACACAACTCACGTAGTGTTAAAAGCCAAAGAATAAAAGTGGGTCTTAAGACGAGACTTAAAACACTCCACTGTGGAAGCAGTTTGAACATGGAGCGGCAGAGTGTTCCAGAGCTTAGGGCCGACCACAGAGAAGGCCCTGTCTCCCCTGGTCTTAAGTCTGGTCTTGGGCACCACGAGCTGGAACTGGCTCTCGGACCTCAGAGCGCGCGCAGGAATGTAAATTTGGATGAGGTCCGAGATATACTGAGGTGCCAGTCCATGTAAAGATTTAAAAACAAACAGCAATGTTTTAAAATCAATTCTAAAATGAACAGAGAGCCAGTGCAAACTCTGAAGAATTGGGGTTATATGCTGGCGTTTTCTGGTCCCCTGTTAAAAAAATAAAACATTGACTAAAAGCAATCTTTTTTTTCAAAATGTTTCGATTTTTTTCTTATAAAATTGGGAATAATTTCTCACATTCTTTCTGTTTCTGTAATATTGCAATATTTTCTCGTAAAATTATTACTTTTTAATGCAAAAGGGTGACATTTCTCTATAAAATTAAGATGTTTTGTCACGTCTAGGACTTGGGGTAGGATTGTTTTCCCTAGGTGCAAAGTGATTAGAGTGGACTTTGTTTTTTTTTTCTTCCAGAAGGCAAAGGAAAGTTGGCGCGGGCAAGTCGTGAATGTAAGTACATCTTTTTATTTTGACACTAACTACAAAAAGGAAGCAAACAAAAAACACTCACAATGGAGGTACAAAACTTGGCTATGAAAACAAACAAAAATTTGCACTATGGCATGAATAACGAACTATAAACAAAATTTACTTGGCATGGAACTGTGAAACATGGCATGACATGAGTAGAGGTATCGAGGGTGATAGATGGTGGTAAAAGGTGGTAAACGGTGGTAGACGGTGATGTTGCCAGGACGAAGAACAGAAACAGACCGCTTAAATAGGAGTGACATAATCAATAAAAACAGGTGCGAGACATGAGGACAGGTGAAAACTAATGAGTTGCTATGGTAACAAAACAAACCAGGAAGTGCAAAAACAGTAACTGAGTGTCCAAAAAACAAAACATGATCACACAGACATGACACATTTATCACAATATTGCCATTTTTTTTTCGTTGTTCTTGTAAAACGGTGACATGACTTTTGTCATTTTGCCAAGTAAAATTCCAATTATTGTTATAAAATTGCCAACATTTTTAAGTTTTCTTATAAAATGGTGACTAAAAAGTACAAAAAAATAATTCACAGCATTTGGTTGATGCACCTTAAACAGCATGCCGGCTTAGTCACGTTGTAACATCTACGGCTTTAGGAGCTCAGCGCGCAACTGCACACAACAAGAAAGGACACTACTATATATGTCTCCGCTATCCATAGGTTTATCTATAACCCAAAAAGTAGCCAGGCACGGAACAATTGCTGAGCGTGTGTTTATTCCAGCCGGCACGTTAATACACTGACACACAACATCCGTAATCCCATCATGCATTGCTTCAAAACTACGGCAAGTAGTAATGTAAAAAAACATAACAGTTCCATACAGGTTCAAAAATGATTGGAAACAAGAATTTCGGGTCATCCAGGACAGATCAAAAAGGAAGGAGTATGCTCGGGAAAGATGGAAGATTCCAGACTCTGGTGCATTTGATGAAGGCACTTTCATGCGTGCCACAAAGCAATGCATCCTCAGAGAGGGTGTTCAGCATGGTTAGAAAGTTAGTGACAGAGAATAGAACGAGGATGGATAATTCAACCCTAAACTCACTCATTTCCTGCAAATTAAATGTCACAGATGCTGCCCATACCTATGCTCCTTCAAAGGCTGTGATACTGGCTGCAAAGCATTGCACTTTAAACACAACAATGAGTAGAGGAGTGTTATGTGTGTGTATATGTCTAAATAGATGAACACTGAAATTCAAATATATATATATATATATATATATATATATATATATATATATATATATATATATATATATATATACATATGTAGGTCAGTAGGCCTCCTACCATTCTAGCGTCTTTTAGCCACCACTAAAGTTCTCTCCTTGAACATGTCTGAAAAATAAATGGAACTTATTATTATTATTATTGAAGTAATAATACTTTCAATAAATATTTGTAGTACCACATCTTTAGTTATTTAGATTGTGGCTCATTATGTAGAGCGGCAGTGTCAGCAGCTTGGGGGCTCCAGGTTTGATTCCAGCCTTCGCTATCCTCGTCTCTGCCGTTGTGTCCTTGGGCAAGACACTGTACTTGTGCTCCCAGTGCCGTCCACACTGGTTTGAATGCATCTTAAATGTAGATAATGGGTTTCACTGTGTAAAGCACTTTAAATCTCTACAAAAAAAACTTTCACAGTATCACGTTAGACCCGCTCGACATCCATTGCTTTCGGGGGGTTGCCCACATTTGAGGTCCTCTCCAAGGTTTTTCATAGTCACCATTGTCACTGGCGTCCCACTGGGTGTGAGTTTTCCTTGCCCTTATGTGGGTTCTTCCGAGGATGTCGTACTCGTAGTGGTTTGTACAGTCCTTTGAGACATTTGTGATTTAGGGCTATATAAATAAACATTGATTGATTGACGGCTTCACGGTGGCAGAGGGGTTAGTGCGTCTGCCTCACAATACGAAGGTCCTGCAGTTCTGGGTTCAAATCCAGGCTCGGGATCTTTCTGCGTGGAGTTTGCATGTTCTCCCCGTGAATGCGTGGGTTCCCTCCGGGTACTCCGGCTTCCTCCCACTTCCAAACACATGCACCTGGGGATAGGTTGATTGGGAACACTAAAATTGGCCCTAGTGTGTGAATGTGAGTGTGAATGTTGTCTGTCTATCTGTGTTGGCCCTGCGATGAGGTGGCGACTTGTCCAGGGTGTACGCCGCCTTCCGCCCGATTGTAGCTGAGATGGGCGCCAGCGCCCCCCGCGACCCCAAAAGGGAATAAGCGGTAGAAAATGGATGGATGGATGGATGATTGATATATATATATATATATATATATATATATATATATATATATATATATATATATATATATATATATATATATATATATATATATATATATATATATATATATATATATATACACACATTTTCTACCGCATATTCCCTTTGAAGTTGTGGGGGGGCGCTGGTGCCTATCTCAGCTACAATCGAGCGGAAGGCGGTGTACACCCTGGACAAGTCGCCACCTCATAGCAGGGCCAACACAGATAGACAGACAACATTCACGCTCCCATTCACACACTACGGCCAATTTAGTGTTGCCAATCAACCTATCCCCAGGTGCATGTCTTTGAACTTTGAAGGTGGGAGAAAGCCGGAGTACCCGGAGGGAACCCACGCAGTCACAGGGAGAACATGAAAACTCCACACAGAAAGATCCCGAACCCGGGATTGAACCTTCGTATTGTGAGGCAAATGCACTAACCTCTGTTCCACAGTACTGCCCATATATATATATATATATATATATATATATATATATATATATATATATATATATAAGAAATACTTGAATATCAGTGAATTCTAGCTATAAATATACTCCTCCCCCCTTTGACCCCCGCCCACCTCAACACCCCCCCAATGCATAAAAAGACACAAAAAGTGCGTTAACGCCAACACTGGCTATGTTTGCCCAGCTATTAAGAAACAGTCTCTGTTTAATCTCATCATTATGCTCATGGATGCATGATTTCAAACAGCTTGTATGGTAGCCATCTTCTGAATGAAGTTAATTATCGTGCCCCAAAACCCAAATGTAGAGCTCATCTTTGTTTCATTAGGCCCCGTACTTTCAGGCAATCTAGAGAGATTCGCAGCTGGCGTCCGAGTGCTGCTTGTTTGTCCTCCTCCTTCCTCTCCATCCTCACACGTGCATCACACACACACACACACACACACACACTGTCATCATCTGCAGTCACAGCCATGTTGGCCCGTGTCGTCCGCGAGCGCAGAAACGGGAGCCAACGTCGTCCTCTCAATTGGTCTCAGACATGCCTTGCATGAGAAGAAGCCATCAGAAAACCCCGCCATTGGTGCTGGGTGCATCTTTATGAAGCCCCGCTGAAATCAGAGAGTGAGTTAGTGTGTAGATGTGTGTGGTGAGAGGGATTACAGGTAAGCCTGGGACTCTTTATTTGTAATGAATATACAGGTGGAGTGGCAAGGAGGAGAGACAATGAGTCTACGGAAGCAGGAGGACGTTCTTGGGGAAAAGTGCTTTTTTTTTTCTATTTTAGACCTCTCAAAAATAACAAGTTGACTCATTTGATTAATCACCAAAAATAGTGCATTAATCACGTACATGCGGAGGTTAATTAAGCAATTTTATTTGACTTTACATGCTCACTGTAATAAACAATTATCTGTAAAAACAAATAACCAGCCCAGGGCAGCACGGTGGAAGAGGGGTTAGTGCATCTGCCTCACAATACGAAGGTCCTGAGTAGTCCTGAGTTCAATTCCGGGCTCGGGATTTTTCTGTGTGGAGTTTGAATGTCCTCCAAGTGACTGCGTGGGTTCCCTCCGGGTACTTCGGCTTCCTCCCACCTCCAAAGACATGCACCTGGGGATAGGTTGATTGGCAACACTAAATTGGCCCAAGTGTGTGAATGTGAGTGTGAATATTGTCTGTCCATACTTGCCAACCTTGAGACCTCCGATTTCGGGAGGTGGGGGGCGTGGTTAAGAGGGCAGGAGTATATTTACAGCTAGAATTCACCAAGTCAAGTATTTCATATATGTATATATAAGAAATACTTGACTTTCAGTTAATTCTAGCTATATATATATATATATATATATATATATATATATATATATATATATATATATATATATATATATATATATATAAAAGATAAGAGACAATAAGAGAAATACTTGAATTTCAGTGTTCATTTATTTACACATATACACACATAACACTCATCTACTCACTGTTGAGTTAAGGGTTGAATTGTCCATCCTTGTTCTATTCTCTGTCACTATTTTTTGCACAAGCGTCTGGAATCTTCCATGTCTCCCTAGCATGGCCCGAAACCAGTCGATCTTTGAAGATCTTCACTGCCAAGCACTTGGTAGTCCACTACTTCTTCCCGGAGGCTATTCAGGTCCAAACGCAGCTGCGGCTTGGAATTTACAAGCGTATTTCTTCATCTTACTCGTCGTCGGCGTCGCCATGGCTGTATCTTCCTAGTTCT
Source organism: Nerophis ophidion (assembly GCF_033978795.1). Taxonomy (NCBI): domain Eukaryota; kingdom Metazoa; phylum Chordata; class Actinopteri; order Syngnathiformes; family Syngnathidae; genus Nerophis; species Nerophis ophidion. The sequence goes on from NC_084637.1 coordinate 10,897,166, forward strand.
TTTTCTTCGTCTCCTTGTTGTGTGCGCAGTTGTGCACTGCACTCTCTAAAAGCCGTAGATGTTATTGTCACATATGCATGTACAGTAGATGGCTGTTTAAGAGTGTCACAACATTGCTGTTTACGGCAGACAAACTGCTTTACGGTAGACGTAAACGTGACTGCTGTTGTTGTGTGTTGTTACCGCGCTGGGAGGACGTTAATAAAACTGCCTAACAATAAACCCACATAAGAAACTAAGAACTCGCCCTCGATCATTCGAAAGTTATAACGTCATTGGGCAGACACGCTGTTTATATTGTGGGGAAGTGGAAAGTGAAAAAAGGCTGTCGACACATCACTCAGGTCCGCTGGAGGGGGCGATTTCCGGGAGAAAATTTGTCCCGGGAGGTTTTCGGGAGAGGCGCTGAATTTCGGGAGTCTACCGGAAAATCCGGGAGGGTTGACAATTATGTGTCTGTCTGTCTCTGTTGGCCCTGTGATGAGGTGGCGACTTGTCCAGGGTGTACACCGCCAACCGCCTGAATGTAGCTGAGATAGGCTCCAGCGACCCCCTGCGATCCCAAAAGGGACAAGCGGTACAAAATGGATGGGATGGAACAAATAACCAGGATTTCACAGTATTTAACAGTATTTTTCATAGTTACTGTCATCAAAATGTACTGTGTAGAGATGCGCGGATAGGCAATTATATCATCCGCAACCGTATCACTAAAGTCGTCATCCACCCGCCATCCACCCGAACCAACATTTTATCATCACCGCAACCACCTGCCACCCGCCCGTTGTTATGTATCAGGGGTCGGCAGTCTTTACCACTCATAGATCTAATTTGACCCGTTTCTCGGAGTGTAGAAGACAAAAGGAGCCGCAAACAATCTTGCAACTGTTTGCTGGTGCTTATTCAGATAACAAGAATAAGGGCGTGCATGAAGCCATTGCCTTTGACACCTCCAACATCATGTACAAACTGTTTGCCAGTCCAGCAACATGTTGTGTGCAGCTTCCGCAAAAACATGTACAAGATTGAAAAGCAATACTGGGTGACACAGAGTACACTGGTGGTTGTGATATAAACATTTTTAACACTTACTAATATGCGCCACACTGTGAAGCTACACCCAACAAGAATGACAAACACATTTCGGGGGAACATCCTCACAGTAACACAACATAAACGCAACACAACAAATACCCAGGATCCTTTGCATCCATGACTCAGTTCAATTTTAGGACTAGATAGAACAATCCCATCATACAAAATAACCTGAGTAGAGTGGAAATAATAGGCTACCTCCTTCAGCGCTGCCTCAGAGCGGTTGTGGTGTTGGACCTGGTTGGGTGGGATTGCAAGATGGGGGGCAGAGAGGAGGAAGGGTAATGGTTGTCAGCTTCATTGGGGTCATCAGGTGGGCACCCTCCTTCACCGGCGTTTCAATGACAGGCCCACGACACCTCCAGAGGGCTCATCGGCAACACCTGGCGTCCCAGGTGAGCCCCCCTCTGCTTTTAATCATTAAGTGATGTAGGTCTTACTAGATCCCCAGAATGTGTCTCTCCTCTTCACCCACAGCCACCGACGGGCTGTCTCTGCTGCTCCTGAGAGAGCTTTGATGGTGTTTCGCAGGGTTTGGCCTCGAACTCCGATGTCCTTAAGCAGCCTGATTGCTGTCCGGCCCACAAAACCTCTGCAGCCAACTTCCACTGGGCAGACCATGGCTTTCCATCCATTCTGCTCAGCATCAGCTGCCAGCTCGGTGTACTTGAGGCTTTTGCGTTCGAATGCCTCCTCGACAGCAGCCTCCCAGGGAACCGTGAGTTCTATTATATACACAATATGCAGTGAGGAGGACCAGAGCACAAGGTCTGGTCTGAGGTTTGACATGGCTATCTCTGAAGGAAAGCAGAGCTTTTGATCAAGATCCACCGCCATTTTCCAGTCACGAGCCCTTCCGAGCTGGCCTATGTCTGGTATATGGCCTTTGGTGGACTCTGCACCTTCTCGGATGAACTCTCTTGTGGCTGTAGGATGTACTTTTGGCGGGGGCAGGGCATTGATCCTGAATATATTTTACACCCCTGTGCCCCAAACCCCGCCCACTTTATCAACGCACGGGGGGGGGGTTTGGTGCTAGCGGGGTGTATAATATAGTCAGGAAAAGTCAGGGATGCAAAGGATTCTGGATATCGGTTGTGTTGCGTTTATGTTGTGTTGTGAGGATGTTCTCCCGAAATGTGTTTGTCATTCTTGTTTGGTGTGGCTTCACAGCGTGGCGCATATTAGTAAGTGTGTTAAAATTGTTTATATCCCAACCATCAGTGTACTCTGTGTCACCCAGTATGCCTTTCAGTCGTGTACGTATATCTGCGGAAGCCACATACAACATGTTACTAGACTGGCAAGCAGTTTTTACAGCTTGTAGGAGGCATCAAAGGCAATGACTTCATAGCACGCCCGATTTCTTGTTAACTAGGTGACCCCCAGCAGATATTCGCGAGAATGTTTGCGGCTCCTGTTGTCTTCTTTACTTTGTGACACGGGTCAAAATGGCTCTTTGATTGGTAAAGGTTGCCGATCCCTGAACCATGTATATCAAATATTTCCAAATGGTTCAACCACCACCCGCCCGAATCTATTTAAAATCTAAATTTTCGTCATGTCACCCGCCCGACCCGCGGTTTATCCGCGGACTCTGCGGATGAGACCGCAAACCACGCATCTCTAGTACTGTGACATTACAACAAATGACAGTTGGAAATTACAAAAGATTAAAGGCCTACTGAAATGAGATTTTCTTATTTAAACGGGGATAGCAGGTCCATTCTACGTGTCATACTTCAACAGTGTGATTAAATCAATCATTTCACAGCACTAATTTTTATGTCATAATCATCACCTCAGGCAAGCATGAAAACCAACAGAAAAGAGTGTTTGCTATGAGCTCCCTTAATGAGTTGTTTTTATTTTATGTTGGGTTAGTAATTTAGTTCATGAGTTGAGTTTCGCAAAATTCGGCTCAGAAGCCAAGTAGCAAATCTATTAAATTATGATGAGGATTCATATAAAAGTGGAAATCTAAGACATCTGTTTCACTTAGAGCTCTTACAGTCAGCTGGTATTTAAACACTTTAGTGCCGCATGTCACATTTTTTCATTTAAACCAGGCCTGTCAAAATTAATCCAGAGTTATTTGTTTTCATTATCAATTTGAATACCATTTTAAAGCATGCGCATCGAAACCGTAACTCACAATTTCACTTGTAGGCACAGATTATGACTACGCTATCTGCATCAACGCAGTTAAAATGGATGACTTTAAAATAAAAAACGTTTAGGCCCTCTACTTGGGAATTTGAGTGCAAAAAAACCTTAAAAAGGTCCAATTGGCCATGGAAAGTGGTTTGCACTCTGCAGGAAATATTTTTTTTTCACCGAAGAACTTCAAGCTGAACCCCGTCGAGCTCAGTCGACCACTTTCATGACAAATTAGGGGTTTTCCGGCACCTCCTTTTTGCATTTCTAGGCGTGTTATACATCATTGGAAGTCTTACTCAAGATCCTGTTATGCTGACAATGATCCAGTGAATGTAATTAGTTCACATCAAGAATAAGTTACACGGTACTAGGATCGATACTACAACATCAATACCGCCGATACCTGATCTTTACGCTCTAATATCGACTCTCAAATCAAAATATCGATACTTTTGGCAATTGTATATGTCCAAATATTTAATAAACAAATGTTTAAAAAATAATAATTTGGTCCAATAGTATTTAAATAGTAATTACTGCATAACATATATTGATTACCATACTTAAATAATAACAGACGGAATAAATGTTATACAGGCCACATAACTTCCTGCAAAATATTGTTCTTCTCTGATTTCTCAAGTTTTTGTCACGCCTATGGATCATGTTTTGTTTTGGTCATGTTCGGTTTTGTTTTTTGGACACTCAGTTCCTGTTTTGCACTTCCTGGTTTGTTTTTGTTACCATGACTACTAGGGATGATGTTTGATAAGGAACATACTAACTACAGCTATTGGAATATACTAACTACAGTTATTGGAACATACTAACTATTGGAATATACTAACTACAGCTATTGGAACATACTAACTACAGCTATTGGAATATACTAACTACAGCTATTGGAATATACTAACTACAGCTATTGGAAGATACTAACTACAGTTATTGGAACATACTAGCTACAGCTATTGGAATATACTAACTGCAGCTATTGGAACATACTAACTACAACTATTGGAATATACTAACTACAGCTATTGGAATATACTAACTACAGGTATTGGAACATACTAACTACAGCTATTGGAGTATACTAACTACAGCTTTGGAATATACTAACTACAGCTATTGGAACATACTAACTACAGCTATTGGAATATACTAACTACAGGTATTGGAATAAACTAACTACAGCTATTGGAACATACTAACTACAGCTATTGGAATATACTAACTACAGCTATTGGAACATACTAACTACAGCTATTGCAATATACTAACTACAGCTATTGGAATATACTAACTACAGCTATTGGAATATACTAACTACAGCTATTGGAATATACTAACTACAGCTATTGGAACATACTAACTACAGCTATTGGAATATACTAACTACAGCTATTGGAATATACTAACTACAGCTATTGGAAAACATACTATCTACAGCTGTTGGAACATATTAACTACACACTATGACACTTAGAACGCAACAGTCATCAATCAACAATTCTTTTTCAAAAAAATTAGCATGTCTGCTTTTTCTGCATCAAGTCTGACAATTTAATCGTGTCTCCAGCGGTCGAAAAAACACGTTCACCTGGCCTTACTCACCGGCGTCACCGCCACTGTAGCTGGGACTTGGTCAGCTTGCAGAAGAGGGGCGTTCTTCGTCGTCTCTGGCGCTGCTTCTCCACGTGTTTAAGACGCGACACGGTTCTCGAACTTTCAGGTTATGCGTAGCCTGCACATGTTTCAACATGCGTGTTGTGCTCCCCCCTTACACGAGAGCGAAGCCTGGCAATAATTGCATATTGCTGCTTCCTCGTTTTTTTTAGTGAAATTAGCCCTGCCTTAGAGCGCTTTTTCCGGTCCGTTTTTGCTGCTTTTCCTATCTGCGCCTAATGACTGAGCTACGTGACGTAATTTCTTGTGATGTCAAACGGGGCATTTCTTGTCGGAATGGGATTCGTTCCTAGTGACTCGGATAAAGAACCAACTCTTTTTCTTTACTATAGTGGTCTCGATAACGGGTACCGGTTCCCAAAAAGGGATTCGAGTCCGAGGACTCGGTTCTTTTCTTATCGAACAACCGGGAAAACCGGTTTCGAGTATCATCCCTAATTACGACTCATTAGTTTCCACCTTGTCTCCAAGTCACGCCCCGGTCCTCAGTTCTCACACCTGTTAATCATTATCTTGGCTATTATTTAAGTCACAGTTGCCAGGTGTTCAGTCTGGCAACTTCACTTTACCCACGTATACCTCAACTCCTTCATGCCATTCCATGCTGTTCGTTTTTTTCCACCCCACGTCAGTTTTGCTATTCATGCCACAGTGCAAGTGTTTTTGTTCATGTTTATAGTTTGTAGCCTTTGTACTAGTCTTTTGTTTTATTAGTTAAGTTTGTTCTCTGCCATTGTGCGCACCCTTTGTTTGCCTTTTTTTTAGTTTTCTAGATTATTAAATAAAAATGCACTCACGTTCACATCTCGCTCGTGCCAACTATCCTTAGCGTCGAAGAAACAACCCAAGTCCAAGTCCATGTTTGACAGTTTTACATTTTCAAACTTTGCACTATTTTGTTGCAATTTATTTATTTTCTTTCGTATTCCTTATTTTTGCACCTTAATTCAAAGAGGTTATTGTTAAGTGTTTAATGTGATTTTATAACGTTGTTTACATTGATTGTTCGAGTGTTATCCATGGTTTTGTTGACGTTTACTTATCTTTCTGCCTTGATAGAGGAAGGGATTATAATCAGAGGAAGGTTACATTAGAAATAAAAAAATTACTTGTAAAAAATATGTAATAATAGTATCGAGACTTTTGATACTTAGGTTCAGGGTGGCCTAAACTTTGTTCCACCAAAGTCAAACTATGCAGGGGCCGTATTGATATTTTTTTATTTAAAAAAATATAAGTTTTGTATTATAGGTGACTAAGTATGTTATTATTTATTATTAGTTGTAACATTTTAGGTTTTTGTCATTACTTAGCGATTTCTTTTCTTGGTTTTTTGTTGTTTTTTCCCATGTAAGAATAAAATAATAACAATACTAATGCAATTGTGTAACTGCATAACATAGTGTGTCAAAAATTCTGCCTGTACCAAAATATAAACGTTCAGTTACATATCTAACAGTGTTTAATATTGTTGTAGTATTTTTTTAAATTAATTAATTTACAAGTTAGTATTTTATTTTTTGAATAATTAACTAAACATTGTTTATATTTAGGAATATTTTGACATATGTTATTATTTAGAAATACACAACTTTTAGAATTTTAGCAGATACATTCCTTATATTTGCACAAAGCATCGGAGCTTCTTCTGGGCATGGGTTCTGTGCCAGAAGCCTTAGAAGGCGCGAAACGTTTGGACCTCACCGTAGGGCTTCAAATAAATACAAATGTTTTCAGGAAAATAGCTGCGCAAACACAAAATAATAGTTAAATCGTTTTTTCACACAACTCTGTCTCTTCGTAGTTGGCTAGCTAGCTATCAAGCTAATCACCTTACCGAGGAGAGTCGGCGATGTGTATCGATCCAACATAGGAACCGGTACAAAAAAATGCATGTTCCCTGCATAGGGATTGAAAGTGTGACGTAGTAAATGCAATGCATTGTGGGTGTTCCAGGCCACTGATTTGCTAATTTACATGGCTAAATGCAAGAGAAGTTGTGTTCTTTTCTTTACCAACCATATTTTCTGGGCTATAAAGCACACCGGTATTTTTAGAAGAACAAAATATTTTTACATATATAAGCCACAGATATAAAGTGGTATGAAAAATTTTGTTACAATACACATTTAATTGTTTCCAAACCGTGCCTGTAACACAGCAGTAAAACGGCTGATCAAACAAAATAGAAGTTATCGTTATGAACCCACTAGCTGCGAAAGCTAGCTCTCCAATCAGCTAAACACACTCAATAACACCGCGGTGACGTTTTGGTGAATTTATGAAACTAAAACATTACAAAACGAATGCCATTGTAAGTTTATAGTACTAACACAGACACTTGTAAATGTGTTACCATGCAAAGGACACTAGCTTGATTACGTTACGATAGCACATACAATTACAGTATGCATGAAAACCCTCCCACAGACAGTTCACATGGGACGGTCTTTAAGTATGAATTGTTTTAGTTATATTGTAAACTTACAAACGTTCCTAGGAGTGATGAATGAAGAATCCATTTGAGCACATTCGCTATGGACGCGTGGACCCTGACTTAAACCAGTTGAAAAACGTATTCGGGTGTTACCATTTAGAAAGTCAATCGTACGGAATACGTACGGTACTGTGCAATTTACTAATAAAAGTTTCAATCAATCAAAGACAGTTATACATCTGGTTCAAGGCACGAAACAGGAAGTACATTTTCATGCTGCAGCAGCTGCAGTCAGCAAACTCCTGCACAAGATAGCGCCATAGCACAAACAATGCACAAAGCTGCAGACCAATTATAATTGTTGAAGACAAAGGATTTACATATTTTTGGAAGTTGCATTGTACAAGGTGCCATCAAAAACCACCATAAAATTATTCAAATAAAAAAAACGGGATCATAAATAATGAAGGGGTATTAATCTTGACTAATCCAATATAATCCACGGGGTCCTCGTATGTCCAATTATAAACAGATGGACATCTTTGGCCTTGGTGGAGGTCCGTACTCTCAGTGCAATCCTGGTTAATAAATGCACTTCTCCTGCTGAAGCGTGTTAAATTAAGACACTGCAAGTGCATCTGTCCTTTCAAATTAATCTATTTGGAAGTAGCCTGAATGTTTACTCTCTCAGATTGATTACCAGTAAAAACACGAGCCAATTTCTCTTTTGGTGTCTCACGCTGTGGATTTGTTATTAAAAAGCTGTAAAGCAGTTGATATCATTTCATTTTTATTTTTTTATTTTTTGTAAATACACAATGACCTTTGTTCAGTAGCTTGCCATGATTTTATTTAAAAAATGTCTGAAATGGAGTCACTGGATGTTTGTTTACAATTCTGATTTACTTACCTGTAAGTGGCACCAAACAAACATTGTTAGTGTTTTTGCGGGAATTTGGATTGGAATCACAGATATGCGGCGGCGTATGGGAAATCGATTACATAGGATAAAGGGAAACCCAAAGGCTTTTACCTTCTCTGTTGTTACGCACACAATGAACCCAAGCATCTCGTTTGCTCCCTAAGGACAAAAAGTGAGGGAATACCTCGAGGCTAAAAGGAACATAAGGCACAGACATTTCTTATTGTGCAGCCTCTACCTGACCTCTCTACTGGTGCTCTACGGATCATTACTGATATATCCATACCGCCAATACCAGATATTTATGCTCTAATATCGATACTCAAATCCAAATTGGAAAACTTGTGAATGAGGCAGTGTGTCATTGTTGAATGCTTCTGGTGAGTAATCTTTACATGTTCAGTATTTTCATATTTACATGTTCATGTAAATTAATTGAGAATTACTTTTTATTTCTGGTGTTGCCACACTTCAGAAGGCAGGGATGGGAATATTCCTCGGATCTGCGGAATTTCGCCAATTTTGGCGCCGCCAGGGTCATTTATGTAATATAATGCCAATGTGTGAAGGCACCAGATTGGCTAGCTCTACTATCAGCTGACGACATCAACCAATGACTTTGCCCGTTATAGGACAAAGTCAATATCTAGTCCCTGATCCTCAATTATTGTGAGCGTTTCTGAATTTGTATTCTGTTTATATTGGTTGTGTTTATCTGCGAATAATCTGGAAAGAAAACACAATAGCTCTCAATTAACACGTTTCTTTATTGACAAAACAGTAGAGATGCGCGGATAGGCAATTATATCACCCTAAACCGCATCACAAAAGTCGTCATCCACCCGTCATCCACCCGAACCAACATTTCATCGAAGCCACACCCGCCCGCCCTTTGTTAAATATCTAATATAGACGATGCAAGGCATTAGTGAGGTTAGAAAGGGTAACTCCCTCCAAATAGCACAGACACGATGGCTTTCTTGAACTGATATATTTGAAAGCTTACTTTCCCTTCAAATTCACCGTGAAAACTGTAATAAATAAAGCAGGTTACTAACGTAAAAATAATAACATGCACAGCATGTGGATCAAACATTTTACCAAGTAAAATACCAACAAATGACAAAAACCTCGAGTCGTTGGCCATAACCGGAAGTAGCTTCCTTACATCCGTCGACAGACCAAACGAGACACTTCAAAATAAAAGAAGGCAGGGATGGGAATATTACGCGGATCTGCGGAATTTTGCCAATTTTGGCGCCGCCAGGGTCATTTATATAAAATAATGCCAATGTGTGAAGGCACCAGATTGTCTAGCTCTACTATCAGCTGACGACATCAACCAATGACATTGCCCGTTATAGGCGTCTGCACGCGTCGTTTGCCGACAATATCTAGTCCCTGATCCTCAATTATTGTGAGCGTTTCTGAATTTGTATTGTGTTTATATTGGTTGTGTTTATCGGCAAATAATCACAGTAGCTCTCAATTAACACGTTTATTTATTGACAAAACAGTAGAGATGCGCGAATAGGCAATTATATCACCCGAAACCGCATCACAAAAGTCGTCATCCACCCGCCGCCCACCCGAACCAACATTTCATCGAAGCCACACCCGCCCTTTGTTAAATATCTAATATAGACGATGCAAGGCATTAGTGAGGTTAGAAAGTGTAACTCCCTCCAAATAGCACAGACACGATGGCTTTCTTGAACTGATTTATTTGAAGGCTTACTTTCCCTTCAAATTCACCGTGAAAACTGTAATAAATAAAGCAGGTTACTAACGTAAAAATAATAACATGCACAGCATGTGGATCAAACATTTTACCAAGTAAAATACCAACAAATGACAAAAACCTCGAGTCGTTGGCCATAACCGGAAATAGCTTCCTTACATCCGTCGACAGACCAAACGAGACACTTCAAAATAAAAGAAGGCAGGGATGGGAATATTACGCGGATCTGCGGAATTTCGCCAATTTTGGCGCCGCCAGGGTCATTTATATAATATAATGCCAATGTGTGAAGGCACCAGATTGTCTAGCTCTACTATCAGCTGACGACATCAACCAAAGACATTGCCCGTTATAGGCGTCTGCACGCGTCGTTTGCCGACAATATCTAGTCCCTGATCCTCAATTATTGTGAGCGTTTCTGAATTTGTATTCTGTTTATATTGGTTGTTTTTATCGGCAAATAATCACAGTAGCTCTCAATTAACACGTTTCTTTATTGACAAAACAGTAGAGATGCGCGGATAGGCAATTATATCACCCGAAACCGCATCACAAAAGTCGTCATCCACCCGCCACCCACCCGAACCAACATTTCATCGAAGCCACACCCGCCCGCCACCCGCCTTTTGTTAAATATCTAATATAGACGATACAAGGCATTAGTGAGGTTAGAAAGTGTAACTCCCTCCAAATAGCACAGACACGATGGCTTTCTTGAACTGATTTATTTGAAGGCTTACTTTCCCTTCAAATTCGCCGTGAAAACTGTAATAAATAAAGCAGGTTACTAACGTAAAAATAATAACATGCACAGCATGTGGATCAAACATTTTACCAAGTAAAATACCAACAAATGACAAAAACCTCGAGTCGTTGGCCATAACCGGAAGTAGCTTCCTTACATCCGTCGACAGACCAAACGAGACACTTCAAAATAAAAGTATGCCCACATACTGTTTCAAAGAGTGCTGCTCGTTTTTCGTATGTGGGTAACAACATTTAACTATTTATTAATGTTTGATTTCTATAGGTTGGTGAGGTAAAGTGTTGTACCTGACAAGTTTAGGCTACCTTGCTTCTGCAGCCTTCATCAGAGGTGTCACGTGATGTTGGCGTGACGTTGTGTGTGACGTGTAATATGGATTGTACCATCAAGAGTTGTCAGGTACAACACTTTACCTACTAGCCTGTATAAATCAACCATTTATAAATACACGTCAGTAGGCTAATTGAACCTCTTCAACATAACATTTAACTATGTATAATGTAGCGGCTGGCTACGGGGTGTTAGCCAATGACTTTGGCTGGGGGGCGGGACTTCCGGGAGAGATAGGGAAGTGACGTTATCGACAGGAAGTGAGAGTTCGAGTTGTCCCGGGAAAAGCGTTAGAGACATGAGAGCTGTTGTGTGGTTGTATTACATCTTGTGCAATAAAGACAAGACAAACGAATAAGTTTTATGAGCCTACATTCCTGGGATTATTACAATATATATTTCCGAATTGGTTCAACCGCCTCCCGCCCGAATCTATTTAAAATCTATTTTTTTGTTTTATCCGCGGACTCCGCGGTTGTGACCGCAAACCGCGCATCTCTACAAAACAGTTTCAGACATGGTTAAGCTTATTCAAAATAGGAATGCTTCATTAGCGAAAGATATCGATAAGGGAGTGAGAAACAAGTGGAACTGGGCATGGCTCGATATATCTATCAAACTGAAGGTGAAGATTAACAACAATATCTTAGAAGTAGACGAACTGATCAGCGATTTCATTGCAAAGTGCGATAAACCGGTACGTGCTCAGTGCTTATATTGCCAGGACATTGTGAACTATGGATCTCGGGGAAAGGTGGCACTCTTGACCACGCGAAATCGGCAAGACATCTAAGTAAAGTGAGTTTACGGAGAAGTCATTTTTCACTGGGATCTGCCTTTTAAGCTAAAGTCAAACATCGTCACAAATGCAGCCTCAAATCAACTATCGAAGCCTCCCACCTCCGACTCGGCTCCTCTCACACCAATCTACGACAGACGAGTCCATTCAGAGGTACAATACACGATCTTATGTATTTCAAAATTTGTATATTTTGAATTCTGGTTAATCCATTTGTAGGCCTATTTTTGTCTATAATCGAAAAGTGTGCAATAATTTGATATGTGTAAACTTGTATACATAAATTTTATCACATTTTTACCACGAGGCTGTTAGGCTGCTGAACTCTCCCCCCATCCCCCGCGCCACCCCCTCAATCCTCAACCCAATCCTCAGCCCGATCCAACAGGCTGTCAGGACTTTGAAATCTCCCTCCCAGGAATAACCTGAACTCTAAACCCCATGACCCACAGAAAAATGACTATGCAAAATTGCACACATCTGCTGCTAAGTATATCACAAGTATTTGCACTACTGATGAAACACTCATTGTTTACAGCCATATCCTATTTAAAAACAACAGGAACTATATATATTGTCACTTTAGTAGGTAGACATATTCACGTTGCACTTTACTGTTGTGTTTTCTTTTTCTTTTTGTCTACGCATGGGAGAGTGAGAAACATAATTTCGATTCCTTTGTATGTCTTACATGTAAAGAAATTGACAAATAAAGCTGACTTGACTTGACTTTTATGGAAATATTTGCTAATAAATGTAAAATTTTGGTCAGGAGAATATTGTTAGATTTTGACTCAAAATAGCAGGAAATGCATCCTAAGCTAACATAGATTTCAACATTTTTCTGGGGGGGCATGCGGCCTTCCGCAAAGCGGTGTTTTAGGATTGAAAAATTTTCAGCTGATTTCGTCAATCTTCATTCCCATCCTTGAGAAGGCCGACACAGCAGTTCGGCTGGATCAAAAGAGAAGTTGGAGAAACTTTGCTCAACAAACAGTTTCTTTATTACAAGCGAGCATCATTTAACAGGTCTGCAGTACCCGGAGGATCTTAGGTCAAAAAAACGAAGGACTCCCAACCAATTTTCCCTCCAATTTTTCATGTGTGAGCAAACGCCAAAACTCCTCGAGCATTCAGTGGTGCACATGTGAGCGACGGCAGACGTGCACACTGTTATGCGCTTATCTTTTTATTCGATTTTGTGCGCGGCCTAGATTTGCCGTGCGCAGAGGACGCGTGAGCAGTGTGCAATTGCACAAGCGCGTACCTTAGAGCAGTGGTCCCCAACCTTTTTGTATCCGCCGACCGGTCAACGCTTAATAATTTTTTTTAATTTTTTTTTCTTCTTCTTTGTCATGAAAAAGGGACGTTTTTGTCATGAAAAAGGGAGGTTGGGGACCACTGCCTTAGAGGGAACGTCGCTCCTAACCTTATATCCCTTCGTCCTGCGTCTGGGTGTGGGTTTAATTCAGAAGAATACAACCTGACCATGTAAGGAGATGTTCATGTGAAAGTGTCTTAAAAACAACTCATTAAAGTCATAACTTAAATGTTGGTTTTGAGTTGGACATGTAGTCTTTTCTCCTGGATAGGGCTATCACTTTTGCATTCCGAAGTCCCAATTAGAGCCTCTTTTCCTACGAAAAGTGATCCAAATATCAAACTAAGGGGCCTTATCTTGTTATGTGCTCATTCTGAAATAACAATATATATAGTTAAACTTGGTGGTTTGCCTTCTCCAAGTTGGATATAAATCTTCAACATAAGCAAAACATATGAGTTAATTAATTAACTTCAATTTTAACAGTAGTTATTTTTAATCCATTTATTTTAATGTTTTTTTAATTTGACTTATTTCCTTTCGTATGTTTTAAAACATGGGTGTCATACTCTGGCCCACGGGCCAAATTTGGCCCGCCATGTAATTTATTTTGGCCCTTGAGACAATATTAAATTAACATTAGAGCTGGCCCGCCGGTATTATACAGCGGCGGTGCATTCACCGCTAATTCCAATACTTGCCAACCCTCACGATTTTCCCTGGAGACTCCCGAATTTCAGTGCCCCCCCCCCCCCCCCCCCCCCCGAAAATCTACCGGGTCAACCATTCTCTCGAATTTCTCCTGATTTCCACTCGGACAACAATATCGCCGGCGTGCCTTAAAGGTACTGCTTTTAGCGTCTTCTACAACCTGTCCGCTTTTCCGCCATACAATCAGCGTGCCGGCCCAGTCACGTAATATATGCGGATTCTACACACACACACACAAGTGAATGCAAGGCATACTTGGTCAACAGTCATACAGGTCACACTGAGGGTGGCCTTATAAACAACTTTAACACTGTTACAAATATGCACCACACCTTGAACCCACACCAAACAAGTATGACAAACACATATCAGGAGAACATCCGCACTGTAACACAACATCAACACAACAGAACAAATACCCAGAACCCCTTACAGCACTAATTCTTCCGGGACACTACGATATACACCCCCGCTACCAACAAACCTCGATTTTGCATGTCACTATAAAGTTATATAAGCCTTGCTTGTTCAATATTCAATGCAAAACTTGTTTGGGTCCCTATTAAAGGTTAAGTTGTTAAACTTTGGCCCGCGGCTTTGTTCAGTTTAGAATTTTGGCCCACTCTGTAATTGAGTTTGACAACCCTGGTTTAAAACACTGTTTTATGTACCTTGTATGATTGTGTCCTCTGTTGTTTTCTTTCCTATTAGCTTGGTTATATAGTTATTCAGGCCACTGCCTCAATTTACTTCAGAGTTTGAAATAAATAGGTCATTCTCATGCTGTATACTTTATACTATGAGATATGTTGTTATTTAAAATACACAACTTTTTTAATTTTAGCAGACACATTGGGTATACCGTATTTTTCGGACTATAAGTCGCAGTTTTTTTCATAGTTTGGCCAGGGGTGCGACTTATACTCAGGAGCAACTTATGTGTGAAATTATTAACACATTACCGTAAAATGTCAAATGATATTATTTAGCTCATTCACGTAAGAGACTAGACGTATAAGATTTCATGGGATTTAGCGATTAGGAGTGACAGATTGTTTTGTAAACTTATAGCATGTTCTATATGTTATAGTTATTTGAATGACTCTTACCATAATATGTTACGTTAACATACCAGGCACCTTCTTATGCGTCATATAACGTACACTTATTCAGCCTGTTGTTCACTATTCTTTATTTATTTTGAATTGCCTTTCAAATTCTATTGTTGGTGTTGGATTTTATCAAATAAATTTCCCAAAAAAATGCGACTTATACTCCAGTGTGACTTATATATGTTTTTTTCCTTCTTTATTATGCATTTTGGGCGGGTGCGACTTATACTCCGGAGCGATTTGTACTCCGAAAAATACGGTATTTGTACAAAGTATCGGTTGATACCAGCCTGACCTTTACTCGGTATCGGATCGGAAAGAACAGCAGTGGTATCGCACATCACTACTTTTTACGTACTCAATAACATTCACTCATTGCAATTTTGGGATTTGACGCTTTGGGTTCCTGAAAGTATTGTTTATGATACAATTTAATATACACTTAAAAGATGTCTCTGATATGTTGGGGAATTATGGGAATGCAATCTCAGCAGAGAAGTGTCTGCCCTTCAGCCAGGAAGTGATGCTGAGACAAAGTAATTAAAAGCCGTGTATCATTCAGAAACATGATTCTGCTCTCCAAAACGCCTCTCGGACTATTCAGTGGGCGAGTCTGGAAAGTGACGCTTCCGCAGGTTTTTGAAGTGAGCGCCTGCAGCCCACAACGTGCACCAGCGACTGTATTTGAACGGGTACTAGATGTGGGACTAAATTATGTTTGTCTACGTATGCAGAACATTGGATTGCAAAAGTAGAAAAAAAACATATCTAAATTTACAATTATTCTTAAGTGCACTTACAAAAGTGCACTCGCATTCACACTAGTGATGCGCGATATCACTGATGTTCTCTCCTATTCAATACCGAGTAAAATCCCGGCTGGTATCGGCGATACCTGCCAGTACCAATACTTTGTGCAAATATACCTAATGTGTTTGCTTAAATATACCTAAGGGACACCGAAGGACTTTGAGGGCAAAAAACAAAGGATTTAAATGAGTAGTACCCCTTACCCCACCCCCAATCCAATGCCCTTGATGCAAATCCCATAGGGGTGATGGAAGTATGGGCAGCGCCTGAGAGCTGCGGCCTGTCACCATGGACCCCCAGTCTCCTCTGTTGTTAGATATCTGGAGAAGTACATTGTAATATGTATACATGCTTTGCTATGGAGGTTTTTTTCCACTCCAGACTGGGCCCCCTTAAGAGCCCAGTCTAGATAGTAATTTTTTACTCATCCTTCCCATCTTTTACGGGGCGCCTTGTGGCGACCCATAGCGTTCCTGTTCTGTAATCCTGTGCACTGTTTGTTTGTCTAATCTTGAACGGGTTTTTGCTGAAAAAAAAGTTTTGTTGTACTCGTGCAATGACAATAAAGACCTATCCTATCCTATCGTATCCCTATCCTAGATACTGAAGTAGTTTTTTTATTTTGTTAAGTTGACTTTGTTTTGATAAAAAAAAAAATGTATGTCATATAGGTGAAGAAGAAACTACTATAGTTTAAATTCTGTGTTGATATTGTTTAACAGTCATTAGCACACACAATAAATTAATGTGAAAATGTGCAGTTAAACGGCAGCATAAAACCTTGACCGGAGCATTCCTATTATCCTCTAAAAATATGTTTGTGTTAATATTTTTGTTATATAGAATACAGTAATTGGATTTGCATTATTATTTGTCTATGGTTGAAATTAATTGTTTTCATACAGTTGGGTCGACTTCGGAACTTTTGGAACAGATTACTGTAAATTCCGGACTTTAGACCACTACTTTTTTTAAAGGCCTACTGAAACCCACTACTACCGACCACGCAGTCTGATAGTTTATACATCAATGATGAAATATTGACATTGCAACACATGCCAACACGGCCTTTTTAGTTTACTAAATTACAATTTTAAATTTCCCGGGACTTTTTTCTTTAAAACGTCACGTAGTGATGACGTGTACGCGTGACGTCACGGGCTGTTATGAATATGAGCTCTGCACACACACACAGCTAAAAGTTGTCTGCTTTAACGGCATAATTACACAGTATTTTGGAGATCTGTGTTGCTGAATCTTTCGCAATTTGTTCAATTTATATAGGAGAAGTCAAAGTAGAACAATGGAGTTGGGAAGCTAGTTTGAAAATTCACAGAGTTGAAACTTTCCTATGGATCAGAGCGGACATGGATCCCGACCACTTGTCAACCAGCAGGTTTCGGTGAGAAAATTGTGGTTAAAAAGTCGCCACTTACCAGATATCAGCTTAGCGTATGCCTCCCGTACAGCTGCCGTCGACTTCCCCGAGACACTGCGCGTCAACACCCGGCCGTGGACGTACACTTCCGACTATCAGGTACTGTTGAACTCACTAAAACACTAGCAGCACAATAGAAAGATAAGGGATTTCCCAGAATTATCCTAGTAAATGTCTCTAAAAACATATGAATACTTCTCAATACAACGCGATTGCAATCGCGTTTTTCTTTTTTAATTGTTTTTTCTTTTTCTAGTCCGTCGCTATCAATATCCTCAAACACGAATCTTTCATCCTCGCTCAAATTAATGAGGAAATTGTCGTTTTCTCGGTCCGAATAGCCCTTTTTGTTGGAGGCTCCCATTAAAATCAATGTGAATATATGAGGAGCCATCAACATGTGACGTATTTCTTCTGCGACTTCCGGTAGAGGCAGAGCTTTTCTCCAGTTGCGAACTTTATTGTAGATGTTCTCTACTAAATCCTTTCAGCAAAAATATGGCAATATCGTGAAATGATCAAGTATGACACATAGAATGGACCTGCTATCCCCGTTTAAATAAGAACATCTCATTTCAGTAGGCCTTTGAGCTTTGAACGCTGAGGCTTGTAAAACGATGCGGCTAATTTTGGAATTTTTTTGTTTTGAATTCAACAAATAGTTTTAAGAAAGACACTGAAAAGGTGTGTTATTGTTTGTGCAATGGGATATCTTTTGGAAGAGTGTTCTCACTAAAGGTTTTGCGGGTTGAACGTGTACAGTATTTCCTTCTGTAGTGCTTTAACCCGAAGGTACAAGTATCGTTCCATCTTCTAGTCGTCCATAGTGTTTCTACTTATATGGATTCTTCAGTCATCACTCCAAGCAACGTTTGAACGTTTTAAAATACAACTACAACTATTCAGAGTTACTAAACCGTCCACTGTGTGATGACTGTAGGATTTTTTTTTTTTTTAAGTATGTGTACGTGCTATTGTAATGTATAAAAGCTAGCATTGTTAGCATTAGCTAATATGCTAACACGTTTACAAAGGTCTGTGTTTAGTACTATTAACTTACCATGTCATTCTTATTGTATTGTTTCATTTTTGTATATTCACCAAGATTTCACTGTGGAGTTATTGAATCTGTTAAGCTGATTGGAAATCTATCTTCCGCTGCTCGTGGGTCCATGACGATATCTTCTGTTTTGTTTGATCAGCCGTTTAACCTGAAGGTACGTTTAACCTTTAACCCGAAGGTACAAGTATCGTTCCGTATTCTAGTCGTCCATAGTGTTTCTACTTATATGGATTCTTCAGTAATCACTCCAAGCAACGTTTGAACGTTTTAAAATATAACTACAACTATTCAGAGTTACTAAACCGTCCCATGTGTGATGACTGTAGGATATTTTTTTTTTTACATATGTGTACGTGCTATTGTAATGTATTAAAGTTAGCATTGTTAGCATTAGCTAATATGCTGAAAGGTTTACAAGTGTCTGTGTTTAGTACTATTAACTTACCATGGCATTCTTTTTGTATTGTTTCATTTTTGTATATTCACCAAGATTTCACTGTGGAGTTATTGAATCTGTTATGCTGATTGGAAATCTATCTTCCGCTGCTCGTGGGTCCATGACGATATCTTCTGTTTTGTTTGATCAGCTGTTTGGAAACAATTGAGCTATGTCAATCAACATTTAAAAACTTCTTTCTCTGGAAATAAATAATTTCACAACATACTGTACATATTTGCAGTCCGGTGTGGCTAATAAATGGAAAAATATTATTTCCTTCTCAAATTTAGTGACTGCTGCTCCATAGTCCGGAAAATACGGTACTTACAAAAAACAGATTATACCATAAGGGACACCAGCCTCACCTTTCCACAGTGGAGCGCACAGGTGAGCACAATCAACTTAATTAGCAGCTCACGTCACCACTCAGAAAAGTTTGGCTGCTCAGAACTTTGCTGTGTGGTCTTGCAGAGCAGCTGACAGTAACATTGCATGCTAAATCATTGGACTAAAACGCATGGAGTAAAGGAAAAGATCAAAGAGGCTACCGGTAAGCACTTCTTTTTATGGAGCCAAAACAAACTGTTTGGATTCAATTGGAGGCTGGGTACTCCGGCTTCCTCCCACTTCCAAAGACATGCACCTGGGGATAGGTTGATTGGCAACACTAAATTGGTGTGAATGTTAGTGTGAATGTTGTCTGTCTATCTGTGTTGGCCCTGCGATGAGGTGGCGACTTGTGCAGGGTGTACCCCGCCTTCCGCCCGATTGTAGCTGAGATAGGCGCCAGCGACCCCAAAGGGAATAATTGGTAGAAAATAGATGGATGGATGGTTGAATAGAATGCAATGTTTAGTTGGTACTTAGAACTTTGTGCACCAGGGTCATTTGCTCCATTGGGCTGTAGAATTATGTGATTTATGCCATCCATCCATCCATCCATCCATCTTCTTCCGCTTATCCGAGGTCGGGTCGCGGGGGCAGCAGCCTAAGCAGGGAAGCCCAGACTTCCCTCTCCCCAGCCACTTCGTCTAGCTCTTCCCGGGGGATCCCGAGGCGTTCCCAGGCCAGCCGGGAGACATAGTCTTCCCAACGTGTCCTGGGTCTTCCCCGTGGCCTCCTACCGGTTGGACGTGCCCTAAACACCTCCCTCGGGAGGCGTTTGGGTGGCATCCTGACCAGATGCCCGAACCACCTCATCTGGCTCCTCTCGATGTGGAGGAGCAGCGGCTTTACTTTGAGTTCCTCCCGGATGGCAGAGCTTCTCACCCTATCTCTAAGGGAGAGCCCCGCCACACGGCGGAGGAAACTCATTTCGGCCGCTTGTACCCGTGATCTTATCCTTTCGGTCATGACCCAAAGCTCATGACCATAGGTGAGGATGGGAACGTAGATCGACCGGTAAATTGAGAGCTTTGCCTTCCGGCTCAGCTCCTTCTTCACCACAACGGATCGGTACAACGTCCGCATTACTGAAGACGCCGTACCGATCCGCCTGTCGATCTCACGATCCACTCTTCCCCCACTCGTGAACAAGACTCCTAGGTACTTGAACTCCTCCACTTGGGGCAGGGTCTCCTCCCCAACCCGTTTTTTTATGCAAATATTTATGCAAATAGTCAAATCTGTCTGCTGTACTTGATTTCAGTTGAATTAAAGGTGTGATTATAATTACCATATTGTAGAATAAAATATGTCAAATGATCTTGGTTAAGGTTAATATAATAAGCAGGTAAATTGAAGGGTAGAGGGTTCTACAAATAGAAGTAGGCTTCTGATTATCTAATGCTTACATTTTATCAATCAATCAATCAATGTTAATTTATATAGCCCTAAATCACAAGTGTCTCAAAGGGCTGCACAAACCACGACGACATCCTCGGTAGAGCCCACATAAGGGCAAGGAAAAACTCACCCCAGTGGGACGTCGGTGACAGTGACAATGATGACTATGAGAAACCTTGGAGAGGATCGCATATGTGGGTAACCCCCCTAGGGCAGTGGTTCTCAAATGGGGGTACGTGTACCCCTGGGGGTACTTGAAGGTATCCCAAGGGGTACGTTAGATTTTTTTTAAATAATGTAAAAATAGCAACAATTCAAAAATCCTTTATAAATATATGTATTGAATAATACTTCAACAAAATATGGATGTAAGTACATAAACTGTGAAAAGAAATGCAACAATGCCAAATTCAGTTTTGACAGCTAGATTTTTTGTGGACATGTTCCATAAATATTGATGTTAAAGATTTTTTTTTTGTGAAGAAATGTTTAGAATTAAGTTCATGAATCCAGATGGATCTTTATTACAATCCCTAAAGGGGGCACTTTAAGTTGATGATTACTTCTATGTGTAGAAATCTTTTTATTTATAATTGAATCTCTTGTTTATTTTTCAACAAGTTTTTTGTTATTAGTATAACTTTTTTTCCACATAGTTCAAGAAAGACCACTACAAATGAGCAATATTTTGCACTCTTATACAATTTAATAAATCAGAAACTGATGACATAGTACTGTATTTTACTTCTTTATCTCTTTTTTTCAACCAAAAAATGCTTTGCTCTAATGAGGGGGTACTTGAATTAAAAAAATGTTCACAGGGGGTACATCACTGAAAAAAGGTTGAGACCAACTGCCCTAGGGGACCGAAAGCAATGGATGTCGAGCGGGTCTAACATGATATTGTGAAAGTCCAATCCATAGTGGATCTAACATAGCCGTGAGAGTCCAGTATTTGTCCTTGCCCACCTGCCTTGTTTGACTCAATGAGCAATGTTTTAAATGGGCCATCCATCCATCCATTAATTTTCTACCGCTTATTCCCTTTTTTTGGGTCGCGGGGGGTGCTGGCGCATATCTCAGCTACAATCGGGCGGAAGGCGGGGTACACCCTGGACAAGTCACCACCTCATCGCAGGGCCAACACAGATAGACAGACAACATTCACACTCACATTCACACACTAGGGCCAATTTAGTGTTGCCAATCAACCTATCCCCAGGTGCATGTCTTTGGAAGTGGGAGGAAGCCGGAGTACCCGGAGGGAACCCACGCAGTCACGGGGAGAACATGCAAACTCCACACAGAAAGATCCCGGGCCTGGATTTGAACCCAGGACTGCAGGTCCTTCGTATTGTGAGGCAGACGCACTAACCCCTCTTCCACCGTGAAGCCTAAATGGGCCATGTTTAATATATATTTTTTTTCCTAGTATATGTGCTTTATTGAGTTTGTGTAAATAGTGATTTGAGTTTAATACTTTGTTTTTCAAGGACAGCATCGTGGAACAGGGGTTAGTGCGTGTGCCTCACAATACGAAGGTCCTGAGTTCAATCCCGGGCTCGGGATCTTTTTAAATATATATACATACATAAATTTATTTCGGCAATCTTCACATAAAACAAAGAACAACAACAAGAAAAGAAAAAAAAAAAACACTCATTTGAGCAATGATTGAGCCAAAAGGGTGTAGGTTGAAGCAACGCTCATATAAACCTATCCCATCACAACAAGAACAAGGTTCAAAATATATAAAATCTAAAACATGCTTCACTTATATTACTTTTTTTTTTAAACAATATATAAGCAACATATATGTAGCACACGTCTCATATACACAGTTTAACATTTAACTTGTCTTTCTGTGTGGAGTATGCATGTTCTCCCCGTGACTGCGTGGGTTCCCTCCGGGTACTCCGGCTTCCTCGCACCTCCAAAGACATGCACCTGGGGATAGGTTGATTGGCAACACTAAATTGGCCCTAGTTTGTGAATGTTTTCTGTTTATCTGTTTGCCCTGCGATGAGGTGGCGACTTGTCCAGGGTGTACCCCGCCTACCGCCAGAATGCAGCTGAAATAGGCTCTAACACCCTCCGCGACCCCGAAAGGGACAAGCGGTAGAAAATGGATGGATGGATGGACTTTGTTTTTTTGTATTTTTAAAAGGTTTTTCACTTTCCTGTTTCTGGTCAATAAATCCACAAACCGAGTGAAATCCTGAGTCTCCCATGCAGTTAAAGTTACACTTGAGATACGCACTGAGGAGGGACTTCAAACAGCCCTCACTGGTCATGAAGGACATTAACTTCAGTGCATCGGTTTATTTGTCACTAGTTACTTTGAACAACAGAGGATCTGTGGTGCAGTCGCCAACTTGGCAACACTGGGCGAGACAAGTCTCACTTGCCAACTTGCTGTCAGTTCCTCCCGTGAATTCTGCGGTATTTTTAAATGTTTTTTTTTTTTCATTTATTTCTGCAGTTTGACTGACATTTCCTGGTGAAGTTATTTTCAATGTTAACTTTACGAATGAAAGAAAGGGCAAACATTGGAATGTGGACTTTTGACCTTTTTACACTTTATTATAACACTTGCCTTGATGACCAAACAATGGACGCTCCACTCTACGCTGTTAAAAACACAACTTGCAATATGTTGACATAGATTAGGCTCATTGTTCAACTCAACACTTTGACTTGCAAAATGTTGCGTTAACACATACAATTAAAAATATTTTTCAATTAATTTTCAAGCAAACTAAACTGATTTGACAGATAAACAACCCCCCCCAAACAAATTAAGGTGATTTGTGCCACTTTGAAATCACAGATACTTGTATAGCGCTTTTTTACCTTCAAGGTAATAAACGTTTATACGCCCAACATGCTACAAGTTAAACCGATATATATATATATATATATATATATATATATATATATATATATTTGTATATTAGAGATGCGCGGTTTGCGGCCTCATCCGCAGATTCGGGCGGTTGACGTGACGAAAAAATAGAATTTAATTAGATTCGGGCAGGTGGCGGTTGAACCTTCCGGAAATATTTGATATACATGGTCCTGGGATCGGTATCCTTTGCCATTCAAAGAGCCATTTAAGACCCGTGTCATTAAGCGAAGAAGACAACAAGAGACGCTATAATTCTCCTGAATGACTACCAGCAGTCACCCAGATAAAAAGTATTAGGGCGTACTATGAAGCCATTGGCTTTGTCGCCTACTACAACATGTACGATCTGCTTGTCAGTCCAGCATCATGTTGTGTGTGGCTTCCGCGGAAACACGCACACAGCTGCAAGGCATACTGGGTGACACAAAGTACACTAATGGTTGTGATATAAACAATTTTAACACTCTTAGTAATATGCGCCACGCTGTGAAGCCACACCAATTAAGAACAACAAACACATTTCGGGAGAACATCCTCACAGTAACACAACATAAACGCAACACAAAAAATACCCATAATCCTTTGTATTCATGACACATCCTGACTATTTTATACACCCCGCTAGCTTACTGTGATGGTATACAAAAACCAGGGGAAAATTGGGACATTTTCAAAATATACCGAAAGTGTGTATTTCCCTATATCAGTGGTTCTCAACCTTTTTTCAGTGATGTACCCCCTGTGAACATTTTTTTAATTCAAGTACCGACTAATCAGAGCAAAGCATTTTTGGTTGGAAAAAAAGAGTTAAAGAAGTAAAATACAGCACTATGTCATCATTTTCTGATTAATTAAATTGTATAACCGTGCAAATTATTGCTCATTTAAAGTAGTCTTTCTTGAACTATTTGGAAAAAAAGATATAAAAATAACTAAAAACTTGTTGAAAAATACGTGATTCAATTATAAAGATTTCTACACATAAAAGTAATCATTAACTTAAAGTGCCCTCTTTGAGAATTGAAACAGAGATCCATCTGGATTCATGAACTTAATTCCAAACATTTCTTCAATATCTATGGAACATGTTTACAAAAAAATCTAGCTGTCAACACTGAATATTGCATTGTTGCATTTCTTTTCACAGTTTATGAACTTACTTTCATATTATGTTGAAGTATTATTCAATAAATATATTTAGAAAGGATTTTTGAATTGTTCGCCCTTTCCTGTAGTCTTCCCCATGTCGGCCAGGTAATACAAAGCACATGCTACCTTTTTCTTTTTATTACATCACGGCAGAGTTTTTAAAAGAGTCACCGCTGACCTGGACATTCGAAATTTCTCTTGCCGTCTGAGATGTGTTGTATCCAAAATAGCTGCAATCGCTTTCTCTTAAGGTATTCATGTGTGATTTCTACAAGCGTCTGTACAGACGGAAGGTGAAACTCGGGCATGTCTGAATGACTTGCCTCCATATATCCATGGGTTAGCTCAGAGTTTTGAAACCGCTTTATTATAAAGCTGGCTGTGGCACAGCCTTTCCGGCGTCACTTCCTCTCCGAACTCAGTTTGTAAACGATCACTGAGTCCGTACAAAGCTGAGAGCCAGAGGTACAAGAAATAGACGGCGCACTTACCCGTGTAAAAAATTATCTAAGGAGGGGAACCTTTAAACGATGAATTAGTGTGGCCGAAACGGGGATTAGGCTAAACAATTATCAGTTTAAGGGGTTATCTGGCTTAGTGTAGACTAAGGCTGTACGGTATTCCAGTATTAGTATACTACCGCGATACTATTGAATCATTTTCGGTACTATACTGTCTCTAAAACGTACC
Organism: Nerophis ophidion; assembly: GCF_033978795.1. Taxonomy (NCBI): domain Eukaryota; kingdom Metazoa; phylum Chordata; class Actinopteri; order Syngnathiformes; family Syngnathidae; genus Nerophis; species Nerophis ophidion. The sequence continues at coordinate 10,922,531 of NC_084637.1, forward strand.
GGTCCCGCACCTCCCTGCGCCCACGTCAAATTCACGTCGTGACATTGCTGGTTATGAGCAGATGAGCATGTTTGGCAGCACACAATCATGGAGTACTTACAAGCCGACACAGTGTGTAGACAGAAAATGGAGAACGGACGCATTTTGGCTCTAAAACTAACGATAAAAAAAACGCCCTTAGGAAGAGGTGCTTTAAGACATGGCTAGCTAGTTAGCAGGTAACGTCCCTCCACCGTCGGCAGTGGTTTAGCTACTTCTATATCACTAATCCTCGCCTCCATGGCGACAAAGTAAGTTTCATACAAGTATCATCCCTGCAGGACGAGGAATAGCTAAACATGCTTCCCTACACACCGTAGCTCACCGGCTTCAAAATGGAAACAAACGCCATTGGTGGATCTACACCTGACATCCACTGTAATGATACCAAGTACAGGGATGTATCTAGTCGATGCTACTACGATTACGTCGATATTTTTGGGCATTGCAACATTCTCTTTTGTTTGTTTTTTTAATGTATGTTATGTTTATAAATGGCAAAGGGTTTAGTGCGCCTGCCTCACAATACGAGGGTTCTAAGTAGTCCTGGGTTTAATCCCGGGCTCGATATCTTTCTGTGTGGAGTTTGCATGTCCTCCCCGTGACTGCGTGGGTTCCCTCCGGGTACTCCGGCTTCCTCCCACTTCCAAAAACATGCACCTGGGGATAGTTTGATTGCAAAACTAAATGGTCCCTAGTGTGTGAATGTTGTCTGTCTATCTCTGTTGGCCCTGCGATGAGGTGGCGACTTGTCCAGGGTGTACTCCGCCTTCCGCCCGATTGTGGTTGAGTTAGGCACCAGCGCCCCCCCGCGACTCCAAAGGGAATAAGCGGTAGTAAAATGGATGGATGTTTATAAAATCAGGAAAATATGTCCCTGGACCCGAGGGCTTTGAATATGACCAATGTATGATCCTGTAACGACTTGGTATCGGATTGATACCCAAATTTGTGGTATCATCCAAAACTAATGTAAAGTATCAAACAACAGAAGAATAGGTGATTATTACATTTTAACAGAGGTGTAGATGGAACATGTTAAAAGAGAAAGTAATCAGATCCTGATGGAACTCTCCTGAAGGAATCAATAAAGTACTATCTATCTAAATGAAGAAGTAGATTACTAATTAATTTTCTACCACTTGTCCTTAATAATGTTGAAAAAATAATAGAATGATAAATGACAAAATATGTTACTGCATATGATCTACACCTGACATCCACTGTAATCCACTGTATCGACTAGGTTTGTATCTAGTCGATACTACTATGAGTACGTCGATATTTTTTGGCATCACAACGTCTTCTTTAATTTAAAAAAAATCTATATTATGTTTATAAAGTCAGGAAATATGTCCCTGGACACATGAGTATCAAAGTATCAAAAAACAAAAGAATAAGTGATGATTACATTTGAACAGAAGTGTAGATGGAACATGTTAAAAGGGAAAGTAAGCAGATATTAACAGTAAATGAACAAGTAGATGAATAATTCATTTTCTACCGCTTGTCCTTAATAATGTTGACAAAATAATAGAATGATAAATGGCACAATATGTTAGTGCATATGTCAGCAGACTAATTAGGAGCCTTTGTTTGTTTACTTATTACTAAAAGACAAGTTGTCTAGAATGTTCATTTTTTATTTACGGACAAAGTTGCAATAAGAAACGTATGTTTCAAGTACCCTAAGATTTGTTTGTTAAAATAAAGCCAATAATGCAATTTTGTTGTGGTCCCCTTTATTTAGAAAATCTATCTAAATAATTTTAGTACCGGTATCGTTACAACACTAGTGTAGACATAGCCTTAGAGGCCACTTTATAGGCCTACTGAAACCCACTACTACCGACCACGCAGTCTGATAGTTTATATATCAATGATGAAATATTAACATTGCAACACATGCCAATACGGCCTTTTTAGTTTACTAAATTGCAATTTTAAATTTCGCGCGAATTATCCTGCTGAAAACGTTGCGGTATGATGACGCGTGCGTGTGACGTCACGGATTGTAGCGGACATTTTGTTTCAGCACCGATCCCAGCTATAAGTCGTCTGCTTTAATCGCATAATTACACAGTATTCTGGACATCTGTGTTGCTGTATCTTTTGCAATTTGTTCAATTAATAATGGAGACGTCAAAGAAGAAAGATGTAGGTGGGAAGTGGCGTATTGCGGCCGCCTTTAGCAACACAAACACAGCCGGTGTTTCCTTGTTTACATTCCCGAAAGATGACGGTGAAGGTTTACTATGGAACGGAGCGGTCAAGCGAACATGGTTCCCTACTACTTGTCAACCGGCATGTTTTGGTGAGAAAATGGTGGTAATAAGTCGGATCTTACCGTAGACTTGCTTCATTCCTCCTGCAGCTGCGGACTCTCTTGCCTCCTCCCACCGGATGCTTACACCGTGGAATAGGGGGAAAAAAAAAAAATCTCAGCCCGGCTGCTTTCGCTTCGTCAAAAAACGTGGCTTCCCTCGGAGACACTGGCGGTCGCCACACCCCTCCGACTTTCAGCTTGTACATGTACGACCATATAATCTCACTAAATTAATAGTAACACAATAAACAGATAAGGGATTTTCCAGAATTATCCTAGTAAATGTGTCTAATAACATCTGAATCGCTCCCACTGCCCTCGTCTTTTTTTTTTCTCTAGTCCTTCACTCTCACTTTCCTCATCCACAAATCTTTCATCCTCGCTCAAGTTAATGGGGAAATTGTCGCTTTCTCGGTCCGAATCGTTCTCGCTGCTGGTGGCCATGATTGTAAACAATGTGAGAATATGAGGAGCTCCACAACCCGTGACGTCACGCGCACATACTCTGCTACTTCCGGTACAGGCAAGGCTTTTTTATTAGCGATGTTCTCTACTAAATCCTTTCAGCAAAAATATGGCAATATCGCAAGATGTTCAAGTATGACACATACAATGGACCTGCTATCCCCGTTTAAATAAGAAAATCTCATTTCAGTAGGCCTTTAAGCTCTTTTTCAAACATCCCAGTCTGCCTGGCCAAACTACAAATCTCCACCGCAAGCCGAACAAATTTTCCAGCGTGGACTAAGTGCCACCTTGCCCTAAAATCAGGGACTGGGTTGCAGGAGCACCGCTCAGCATTTAGAGGCGAGCTCAAAAACTGGGTTAAGAGATTCCTTGTGATGTACTTGCCACTTGACGCCGAGGCCACAGCCGACAGGGGAGCGACTCGGAATGGGATGATCAGTGCGGCGCGGCGTCCGGGTTCCACGGGGCCATGGCGAGCAAGGTCAGGCGGGGGGTGAGTTTTCCCACCATCAACGGACCCAGCATGAGCTCGGATAATCACCGACCCACCTCGGGCGCCAATCGTCCCACTCGGCAGCCTCGTTGAGCAATCAGGAGGAGGGGGGCCTGAAAGGGGAAAATATCCAACAAGAACCTTTGTTGTCAGCAGATGACAAAAAGTTTAAGCTTACAGATACACAATTTCCACGTATCTTCTCTGACCCGCCTCCGGATGAATGCACATAACGACGCTTTTGTTGTAATACCTGACGTGCAATTACCAGCGCAATTATAGTCTTTTCAGAGCAACATCGATACACAAACCAGATTTGATAAAATACAGTTTGCCGGTGAGTTGCACAATGTCCTCTTTAATGGCCTTACTGCGTAAACGGAAGGAAGGCGTCTGCATTGTTGAGGTCACTTTCAATCACTAGAATTCAACAGAAGATGACAGTCATTGTCAAGATTGATTGTGATCCCTGAAAAGGAAAATCATTTGGTGCTCCACACGAGGATGTATTTTATTGTTCAGAGTACATGTGTTCCATAAGTGGAATGCAATTTTTTCTCTCAAACGTGTGCGAGTGTGTTGTTATGTATGCAAAATAGGCGAAAATAGACCGCGACATCTGAAGAATGTTAGCAGGCTTACTTCGCTCGTTACAATTCCCCCCACGTTCCTCGATCCGCCCGCCTTTCGCTGATCAATAGGAGTCTTCGAGTAAAGAAGGTTAGGCCAATCTGTGGCCAACTTGGGGGGAGCGCAACCGTGACGGATCCATGGAGGCCCGATTCTCCCATTAGTCGGACACTGCGGGGGTAAAAACACAAACCAATGGTTCTCTGATGGGAGTTTAATGTGCGTCGCTGCACCTGTGGCTGGGAAGGAAAACGTACCGACGAGGAGAATATTAGCTCTGCGCTCTCAGCAAGGTCAACTTGCGTAATGGAAACACGGATCTACTCAGGCTTTGAGTGAGAACCTAATAGATGTCATTACACACTCAATTGGACGATCTGATCCAAACTTCCCTTGAAGAATCAAACATTCCGGTTGGAGTGGTCCGTTGTGGGATGCATGCTTTACTTGTTTTGTGCTGCGTGGAATGTTAAAGGCCTACTGAAATGAGATTTTCTTATTTAAACGGGGTCCGTTCTATGTGTCATACTTGATCATTTCGCGATATTGCCATATTTTTGCTGAAAGGATTTAGTGGAGAACATCGACGATAAAGTTCGCAACTTTTGGTCGCTAATAAAAAAGCCTTGCCTTTACCGGAAGTATGTGCGCGTGACGTCGCCGGTGTGAGGGATCCTCACATTGTTTATAATGTGAGCCAGCAGCAGTAAGAGCAATTTGGACCGAGAAAGCAACAATTTCCCTCATTATTTTGAGCAAGGATGGATGAGGATATTGATAGTGAATGACTAGAATAAATAATAATAATAAAATAAAATAAAAAAGTGACAGCTCCGGGCGGCGGCAGTGTAAGCGTTTCAGATGTAATTAGACACATTTACTAGGATAACTCTGGAAGATCCCTTATCTATACTATACTATACTCACCACTGGCTTCCTGTGCACTTAAGATGTGACTTTAAGGTTTTACTACTTACGTATAAAATACTACACGGTCTAGCTCCAGCCTATCTTGCCGATTGTATTGTACCATATGTCCCGGCAAGAAATCTGCGTTCAAAGGACTCCGGCTTATTAGTGATTCCCAGAGCCCAAAAAAAGTCTGCGGGCTATAGAGCGTTTTCCGTTCGGGCTCCAGTACTCTGGAATGCCCTCCCGGTAACAGTTCGAGATGCCACCTCAGTAGAAGCTTTTAAGTCTCAACTTAAAACTCATTTGTATACTCTAGCCTTCAAATGGACTCCCTTTTTGGTCCGGTCCGATGTCCATGGATGAAGTTCTGGCTGTCCAGAGTCGGGACCCAGGATGGACCACTCGTCTGGAGTCGGGACCCAGAATGGACCGCTCGCCTGTGTATCGGCTGGGGAAATCTCTGCACTGCTGATCCGCCTCCGCTTGTGATGGTTTCCTGCTGGCTTTGCTGTGGACGGGACTCTCGCTGCTGTGTTGGATCCGCTTTGGACTGGACTCTTGCGGCTGTGTTGGATCCACTATGGACTGAACTTTTCACAGCATCATGTTAGACACACTCGACATCCATTGCTTTCGGTCCCCTAGAGGGGGGGGTTTCCCACATATGTGGTCCTCTCCAAGGTTCTCATAGTCCTCATTGTCACCGACGTCCCACTGGGTGTGAGTTTTCCTTGCCCTCATGTGGGCCTACCGAGGATGTCGTAGTGGTTTGTGTTGTGGTTTGTGCAGCCCTTTGAGACACTAGGGATTTAGGGCTATATAAATGTACATTGTATGATTGATTGATTATCTGCTTATTGTTTTGATAGTGTTTTAGTGAGATTGTAAAGACATACCTCAAAGTCGGATGGCTGCGGTGAACACGCCAGTGTCTCAGAGAGAAGCCGAGGAGCCAAGATCACAGCTGCCTTTTTTGACAGCTACTGCAGGAGGACGCATGACCCACTGATGTCTCCGGTAAGATATATACAGTATAAGAAGTTTCCCATCCGAAAACATGCCGGTTGACGTAGAGAAACATGTTCGCCTGACTGCTCTGTTCCATAGTAAAGCTTCACAACAAACAAAGAAACACCGGCGGTGTCTCGGTGCTAAAGGCAGCTGCAATACACCGCTTTCCACAAACAGCATTGTTCTTTATCGTCTCCATTATTAATTGAACAAATTGCAAAAGATTCAGCAACACAGATGTCCAGAATACTGTGATGAAAAGAGATGACTTTTAGCCGTACGTGGTGCTGAGCTAATATGTCCCCTCCAACCAATAACGTCACAAACACGCGTCATCATTCCGCGACGTTTTCAACAAGAAACTCCGCGGGAAATTTAAAATTGTAATTTAGTAAACTAAAAAGGCCGTGTTGGCATGTGTTGCAATGTTAATATTTCATCATTGATTTATAAACTATCAGACTGCGTGGTCGGTAGTAGTGGGTTTCAGTAGGCCTTTAATAAGTGAGCAGGAGCAGCTTGGATGCTCATTCGTGAGGCCACACAAGCAAAATTTGCATTTACAACCATGTTACAGTGCAGCTTCCGCTAACCCATGTACACCCGTCAACCCTTTAACTCCTCAGAGCCACAATTTTTCTTGCTGATGTTCTTCTGCGTGGAAGTTAGCCAAACTGTCTGAGTCAGCGTGTGTAAGGTGCCAGCTTTGTTTCTGGCATTGTGCATCATCCTGTTCATTAATATCGGGGTGTTCGAATCATCTCCATGAAATGCCGCGTACAGGGCTCAATAAAAGAAAAGACTGTCACGTATAGGGGCGGTATAGCTCGGTTGGTAGAGCGGCCGTGGCAGCAACTTGAGGGTTGCAGGTTCGATCCCCGCTTCCACCATCCTAGTCACTGCCGTTGTGTCCTTGGGCAAGACACTTTACCCACCTGCTCCCAGTGCCACCCACACTGGTTTAAATGTAACTTAGGTATTGGGTTTCACTATGTAAAGCACTTTGAGTCACTAGAGAAAAAGCGCTATATAAATATAATTCACTTCATTTCACGTTCAGCTGAAAAAGCCCCTCCAATGCTGATGATAATATTTAATACTTCTGGACGGAAAAAAATGTCATCAGGTAAAGTTCCATTTCAAAATAGACAACAGTACACTGCCAAACAAAACTGTCAAAATATTAGATAAAAAGACTAGATTTTAAGGAAAAAAATACTAAAAACTAGTGAAATTAACTAACTGCATGGACAGATAATTTTACTTGATACGACATCCTAGATTAAGATTTGTACCATAAAAACAAACAATTAGCAGGAATTTAAAACTAGAAATTGTCACACCTATGGATCTTGTTTTGTCATGTTATGTTTTTGTTTTTGGACTCTTGTTTCCCGTTTTACACTTCCTGGTTTTGTTTTTCCATAGTAACCCATTAGTTTCCACCTGGTCTCCAAGTCACGCCCAGCCCTCAGTCCCACACCTGTTTCTAATCATCATAGCTGCTATTTATATCATTCTGTTTCTGTCCTCGTCCTGGGAACTTTGCTATTTGCATTCTGCTTCAGGCCTTCACGCACCCTCAATTACTTTGCAATCCATGCCCCTTGTACCTGTCACAGTAAGTTTTTTTTTGTGTTAGTTATTCATAGTTTTGCCACAGTGCAAGTTTAAGTTAGTTCATTGTCTTTCATGCCATCGAGCAGTTGTTTTGTTTTCCTGATTGTATTTTTGTAGCCAAGTTTTATACCTCTTTGTGAGCGCCCTTCGTTTGTTTATTTTTGTATTTAGAATTCCAAATAAACATGTACCTTAATTCACGCCTGGCTCATCCTGTAATCCCGCTGCGTCGAAGGAGCACACTCAATCCATGTCCTAGCCTGACAGAAATAAGAATTGCACTCTGAAAACAAGCATTGTTTGAAAATGTAATGTAATGTACAGAATACCCATAGCATTTATTCAAGTAGAAATATCACAACTGTCATTGTGATCTACATTTTGTACTGTTAATGCGTGAAACTGCTATCCAAACATGGTGTAACTCCCCCTCTGAATGCAAGTGCTACAATGCTGAAGTTAAATTAAAATCCTGGAATTTTTTTTTAGAATTGAAGTAGAGCACACAACTCCTGAACGGGCTGAATATTTTGAAGTTGGAAGAGTTAGAATCAGATCAAATATGTGGGAATTGTGGAACTTTGAAGGATGTCCCATTGATTTAAACGGGAATTTCCCCCCAAAATATTGGAATTTCGGGAAAAGCTGGAATTTTTTTTTTTAAATGGTCTGAAATAGTTGAAATGGTTGGTGTTGAAATTTTTCGAATCGGTCAAGAAATGTTGAAGTAGTAACATGTTGAATTAAAAAATTGTATTCTGAAATTTCGGTAATTTGGGGAAATCCGGGAATTTTTCCAGTTCACAACTTAGTTTTTTGTCTTAATTAAGAGAAATGTTTTGACGGTAGGTTGAAAAATGTTGTAGTAGTCGCCAGAAAAAAGGGTGGAAACCGGGCTTTGAAAAACCAGGAATTCTGGAAAATCCTGGAATTTTTTCTTTACTTGATAAAAGGGTAGTTTGAATTTCCAGAATGGTGGAATGGTTTGCATTGGTTAAAAAATGTGGAAATGGTGGAAGTCTGAGAAATGGCCAATTCATTTTGAATGGGGAAAATGTCCCAAAATAAACAGGAATTCTAGGAAATCTGGGAATTTCTGGACTTTGTTAAGGGAAATTCTGCTTTTACTGAATAGGCTGAACAATTTAAAGTTGGTATGGTTTGGAGAAAAATAAGTTGTTGAATGATAAATAGATTAATTTTGGTGTAGAAAACCATATGTGTGAATGCGTTGGAACATTCACGTAACGTTTTTATGAATGTACCATTACTGAAAAAATTGGGCTCTCCAAGTACCAACATAATGACCAACATTAAAGTACAGTAGGCCTAAGTATTCATTAAAAACAAGGCAGATGTCTTATTTAACAAGTGCATTAAATATGTTGGACCACTGTAACATTACATACAGTTTGAACAGTAACACTGTTTGAATAAAGGAAAATGAAACCAAAGTGATTATTTGGCTTACCACCAGATGGGGCCCACGTACCACAGTTTGACAATCCCTGTATTATAGCTGTCTATCATTTTCTACCGCTTGTCCCTTTCTAAATGGTAAATGCCAATATTTTGCAAACACTCTTAATTAAAGCTGAAACTCAGCACATTATAATTTGACTTATTGAAAATCTATTATGGTTGTGTAACAATGTGTACTAGAGATGTGCGGATAGGCAATTATATCATCCGCAACCGACTCACTAAAGTCGTCATCCACCCGCCGTCCACCCGAACCAACATTTTATCAGAAACGCATCCGCCCACCACCCGCCCGCTGAAATTCACCAGAGGTTGGCCACCTTTACCACTCACAGAGCTGTCTAAACCCGTTTCACAGAGTAACGAAGACAATTGGAGCCGTTTAAGTTCTCGCGATTATCCAATTGCCGTTCATCCTGATGACAAGGATATGGGCGTGCTGTGAAGCCATTGTCTTTGACACTTTCAACAACATGTACACACCGATTGTTAGTCTGCCATCATGTTGTGTGCAGCTTCCGCGATCACACGTACAAGATTGAAAGGCATACTGGGTGACACAGAGTACATTGATGGTTGTGATATAAACAACTTTAACACTTACTAATATGCGCAACGCTGTGAAGCCACACCAAACAAGATTGACAAACACATTTCGGGAGAACATCTTCACAGTAACACAACATAAACGCAACACAACAAATACCCAGAATCTTTTGTATCCGTGACAATTCCTGAATATATTTTACACCCCCGCGCCCCCAACCCCGCCCACCTTACCGGTGGTGGGGGGGTGGCGGGGTTTGCTGCTAGCGGGGTGTATAAAATAGTCAGGAAGTCTCATGGATACAAAGGATTCTGGGTATTTGTTGTGTTGCGCTTATGTTTTGTTACTGGGAGGATGTCCTCCCGAAATGTGTTTGTCAATCTTGTTTGGTGTGGCTTCACAGCGTGGCGCATATTACTAAGAGTGTTAAGATTGTTTATATCACAACCATTAGTGTACTCTGTGTCACCCAGTATGCCTTGCAGTCGTGTGCGTGTTGCTGCGGAAGCCACACACTACATGTTGCTGGACTGACAAGTAGATCGTACATGTTGTAGAGGGCGACAAAGTCAATGACTTCATAGCACGCCCTAATATTTAATATCTGGGTGACTGCCGGTAGTCATTCTAGAGAATATTAGCGTATCCTATTGACTTCTTCGCTTCGTGACACGGGTCTTAAATGGCTTTTTGAATGGCAAAGGATACCAATCCCAGAACCATGTATATCAAATATTTCCGAATGAATCAACCGCCACCCGCCCGAATCTAATTAAAATCTATTTTTTCGTCATGTCCCCCGCCCGACCCGCGGTTTAACCGCGGACTCCGCGGATGAGGCCGCAAACCGCGCATCTCTAATGTGTACTGAGTGAAGGCAAAAAAAAAATAACTGTACTTTAGCTAAGTTCATACCAACAACATTGATGGCAAAGAATGTCAAAGTTAGTGCCACTCAAATGTTTGGACATACTTAATTCTATAAATCCGATCCGGTGGCCATGTACTGCTTGCCTGTGTATCGGCTGGGGAAATCTCTGCGCTGCTGATCCGCCTCCGCTTGGGATGGTTTCCTGCTGGCTCCGCTGTGAACGGGACTCTCGCTGCTGTGTTGGATCCGCTTTGGACTGGACTCTCGCGACTGTGTTGGATCCATTGTAGATTGAACTTTCACAGTATCATGTTAGACCCGCTCGACATCCATTGCTTTCCTCCTCTCCAAGGTTCTCATAGTCATCATTGTCACCGATGTCCCACTGGGTGTGAGTTTTCCTTGCCCTTATGTGGGCCTACCGAGGATGTCGTGGTGGTTTGTGCAGCCCTTTGAGACACTAGTGATTTAGGGCTATATAAGTAAACATTGATTGATTGATTGATAAATGAGGCGTGTATAAAACAAAAGATCCAAGGCTATAACCAGGATTAGAAAAATACCAATGTCAAAATTTGGTGGTCCGAGGGCAGTGTTGTCATAAACATAAGTACAAACATACCAAAGTGGAATGATTAGATTTTTCAGTGTGTGGCCCTCTCTAATCACTCCGGTTCCATGGGGGATAAATGTAACACATAGCTGGTGTCAGGCCGTGCATGTCTTCCCCCTCGTAGGTGTTACTGTAGAATGCATGTTGACGTGTGCCCGATGCCGCTCATAGGAAACAAAAACTGTCAGTCCACATCTGGGCTTCAAAACACTGCAAGAGAGGCAAAAGACTAAAGGTCAGTCCACATGGTGTTGCAGCATGATTCATACTAAAACCCCGGAAAGAAAAATATGCAACTCTACTCAAGTTTACTTCCTCCCATTTTTCATCGCTCACTGCCGTCCTTCATGGTTGATCTTTAAAGTGCAAATAATAATTTAAATGCACTCTATAGAGTATCTGTCATGTCTTTTTGATCATGTCTTGTTTGGCTATGTTCTGTTGATCTTTGGACTCTTTAAGTTCCTGTTTTTGTTTCACTTCCTTGTTTTGTCACCATGGTTACCTGCTTCCCAGGCACTAATCAGAGGCAGTATTTAAGCTCGTCTTTGCCAGTCAGTCGCGCTGGTGCAAATTGTCCAGTCATGGTAATAAAAACTTGAAAATCTCTGTCTAGGGTAAACTTATTAATGACAAAAAATAGTTTATCTGCAAATAATCACGATTAAATATTTTAATTGTTTGATAGCCATAACGTTAATATAATATTTAAACACCCTATAGTTTAAAGCCCCTTCTACACTAAACCCACCTAAGTCCCACCTAACCTTATCCTTGTCCACACACATACAATGGTCGTTTAAGACCCCCTCCGTCCACTGGCGCAATGCGACCTAGTACACATGTGCAGAAAATGCGCGCATCATAGTCTCCTCCAGTGTTGCTTTGTGTGCAAGTTCTTAAATTTAACTTATCTGAATAATAGCCAGTGTTGTGATATTTCAATTAACTGGAATCCAGTGTGCTGTGGGGTCCTATTGTAGTGAATCACAGCTGAGCAATTATAAATTAATAAAATCTTTAATGGACACGTGAAAGTACACAATGTGATAAAGAACATTTTACATCAATCAATCTAGGGATCTAGATATCTGGTCTCACTCTTTTGCCTTCACCTTGATTGTCCATTCGTTTTTTTGGTGCCGTTATATACTCTGGACCAGGGGTGTCAAACTCAAATACAGAGTGGGCCAAAATTTAAAATGGAACAAGGCCGCGGGCCCAGGTTGAACAAATGAACTTTTTTAAGAGGGATCCAAACAAGTTTTGCATTAAATATTGAACAAGCAAGGCTTATATAACTTTATAGTGACATGCAAAGTCGAGTTTCAAATTATCCATCCAGCCATCCATTTTCTACCGCCTGTCCCTTCTGGGGTCGCTGCAGCCTATCTCAGCTGCATTCGGGCGGAAGGCAGCGTACACCCTGGACAATTCGCCACCTCATCACAGGGCCAACACAGATAGAGAGACAACATGCACACTAGGGCCAATTTAGTGTTTCCAATCAAGCTATCAATAATGATTTAAAAATATCAATGGCATATCAAAAAAAATGTTAATAAAAATTGGAGGGCGGGGCAGGTTTGGTGGTAGCGGGGGTGTATATTATAGCATCCTGGAAGAGTTAGTGCTGCAAGGGGGGCTGGGTATTACGTGTGTTACGGTGCAGATGTTCTCCCCAAATGTGTTTGTCATTCTTGTTTGGTGTAGCTTCACAGTGTGGCGCATATTTGTAACAGTGTTAAAGTTGTTTATACGGCCAACTGGAAAAGGGTGGAGTGCCATCTCCGGGTTGGGGAGGAGACCCTGCCCCAAGTGGAGGAGTTCAAGTACCTAGGAGTCTTGTTCACGAGTGGGGGAAGAGTGGATCGTGAGATCAACAGGCCGATCGGTGCGGCGTCTTCAGTAATGCGGATGTTGTATCGATCCGTTGTGGTGAAGAAGGAGCTGAGCCGGAAGGCAAAGCTCTCAATTTACCGGTCGATCTACGTTCCCATCCTCACCTATGGTTATGAGCTTTGGGTCATGACCAAAAGGATAAGATCACGGGTACAAGCGGCCGAAATGAGTTTCCTCCGCCGGGTGGCGGGGCTCTCCCTTAGAGATAGGGTGAGAAGCTCTGCCATCCGGGAGGAACTCAAAGTAAAGCCGCTGCTCCTCCACATCGAGAGGAGCCAGATGAGGTGGTTCGGGCATCTGGTCAGGATGCCACCCGAACGCCTCCCTAGGGATGTGTTTAGGGCACGTCCAGCTGGTAAGAGGCCACGGGGAAGACCCAGGACACGTTGGGAAGAGTATGTCTCCCGGCTGGCCTGGGAACGCCTCGGGATCCCCCGGGAAGAGCTAGACGAAGTGGCTGGAGATAGGGAAGTCTGGGCTTCCCTGCTTAGGCTGCTGCCCCCGCGACCCGACCTCGGATAAGCGGAAGATGATGGATGGATGGATGGATACGGCCAACCCCAGGGTGACCTGCATGGCTGTTGACCAAGTATGCCTTGCATTCATTCGTGTGTGTTAAAGCTGCAGATATTTTGTCACTGGGCCGGCACATTGTTTCTATGGCGGAAAAGCGGACGTGACAACAGGTTGTAGAGGACGCTAAAGGCAGTGCCTTCGAGGCACACCCCCAATATTGTGGTCCGAGTGGAAATCGGGAGAAATTCGGAAGAATGGTTGCCCCGGGAGATTTACGGGAGGGGCAGTGAAATTCGGGAGGGTTGGCAAATGCGTTGTTACAGCGGCACCGCCCCTGTATAATACCGGCGGGCCAGCTCTAATCTTAATTTGATATTACCTCAAGGGCCAAATTAAATCACACGGCGGGCCAAATTTGGCCCACGGGCCAGAGTTTGACAGCCATACTCTGGACCTAGACGTTGAGTCTGCGACATACATGGCGGACAATAACTGTAATAATGCATTCAATATTTTCCGTAGTCTTCACTCGTCGGCCAGGTAACACAAAGCACACACTACCTTTTTCATCACACCCACGGGAGCCCGCATTCGCGTTGTCTCTCCCCTTCAAAAAATGGACAAAGTTTTTCGGTAAGTAGAATCACAGCTGACCTAGACATTCAAAAGTTCTCCTGCTGTCTGAGAAATGTTGTATCCAAAATAGCTGCAATCGCGCATTTTCCTCTCTGAAGGTATTCATGTGTGATTTCCACAAGCGTCTGTACATGTGCTCCATCTTTCCAGTAGTTAGCTCCGGTTGTTATGAAGCTGGCTATGGCGCGTTCTTTCTGACGTCACTTCCTGTGCGGGGCGTGGTTTTTCGGACTTCACTTCCCCTCCGAACTCAGTTGGTATTAGTTCAATGAGTCCATACATAGCTAAGAGCCGGAGATTCAAGAAATACACGGCGCACTTACCCGTGTAAAAAATTATCCAAGGAGGGGGACCTTAAACATTGGTTTAGTGTGGCTGACACGGTGATTATGATAAATTATTATTTGTTTAAGGAGTTTAATGTAGACATGGCCAGATGAGGTGGTTTGGGCATCTGGTCAGGATGCCACCCGAATTCCTCCCTAGGGAGGTGTTTCAGGCACGGGGAACACCCAGGACACGTTGGGAGGACTATCTATCTCGGCTGGCCTGGGAACACCTCGGGATCCCCCGGGAGGAGCTGGACGTAGTGGCTGGGGAGAGGGAAGTCTGGGCTTCCCTGCTTAGGCTGCTGTCCCCGCGACCCAACCGCGGATAAGCGGAAGAAGATGGATGAATGGATGGATGTTTGATTGATTTATATGGCCTAAAAAATTTTTTTGCGATATTAAGAAAAAAGTCCATATCGCCCAGCCCTATGCTACAGAACAGGGGTGCCCATTACGTCGATCGCGAGCTACCAGTCGACCGCGGAGGGTGTGTCAGTCGATCTCCAGCCAGGCTTTTTAAAAAAATAGACCTAAAAATTAGTGATCATCAATCTTCACCAAGACGTCACTTAAATGACATTCACGGTACCGGAGGGTCTTGTGAGATGACGCTGGCTGCTGCAAGATCATTATTATGAAAATATGACCGAGAGGAAGGCGAGAAACACTTTTTATTTCAACAGACTCTCACGCCGTACCTTCCGTCAAAACTCTAAAGGCCGACTGCACATTTCCTATCTTCACAATAAAAGCCCTGCTTCATGCTGCCTGCGCTAACTAAATACAGAGTCTCGGAAAACTGGCGTGCACAAGCGATCCCTCAGAAAGCTGGCGTGTACATCACTTGTGCACGCCAGCTTCCCGAGACTCTTATTTTGTTAGCGCAGGCAGCATGAAGCAGGGCTTTTATTGTGAAGATAGAAAATGTGCAGTCGGCCTTTAGAGTTTTGACGAAAGGGACGGCGCGAAAGTCTGTTGAAATAAAAAGTGTTTCTCGCCTTCCTCTCTGTCATTTTTTCATAATAATGAACTGGCTGCAGCCAGCGTCATCTCACAAGACCCTCGGGTGCCGTGAATGTCAATCAAGCAAGCCACGGAATTTTCCGCCAATGTTTTTCTTGTAAAGTGTATGGAAGCTGGATGAATTAGATGCCAAAAACCAACCACTTTCATGTGGTATTGTACAGAAAGGACAACATTTTTTCTCCTCCATTTGAAAATGTGGGCGTTATCATCATTACTGTCTGATTCCAATTAATGCAAGTCATCAGAATCAGGTAATACACCAACTTATATTCTTGTCTTCGTGAAAGAAAGACATCTATATGTGTTACACATGCTTGTATTATCATTAAACACATTTAACTTGTTTACAAAAATGTCTCTTTCATAAATAAATAAATATAAATGATATATAAAAAGGAGGTAGATCCCCTCGAGTTGGTCAATTGAAAAGTAGCTCGCCTGCAGAAAAAGTGTGGGCACCCCTGCTACAGAACAAGCGAGTGAGGTCCTTTGGACATTTAACTGTGTCAAAGGTCACTATGACCTACTTTAAAGGGGAACATTATCACAATTTCAAAAGGGTTAAAAACAATAAAAATCAGTTCCCAGTGGCTTGTTGTATTTTTTGAAATTTTTTTTGAAATTTTACCAGTCCCGGACTATACCTAAAAAAAAGAAAAAGCTTTAAAGTGCCTTTTTTTCGCTCTCTGCCAAGACACTGTTCATTTTCCCGTGACGTCATACAGTGCTGCCAATACAAACAAACAATGGCGAATACCACAGCAAGATATAGCGAAGTTTTTTTCAAAATTTTACCGGTCCCGGAATATCCCTAAATAAAGTTTTAAAGTGCCTTATTTTCGCTATCTTCGAAACCACTATCCATTTCCCTGTGACGTCATACAGTGCTGCCAATACAAACAACATGGCGGTTACCACAGCAAGATATAGTGACATTAGCTCGGATTCAGACTCGGATTTCAGCGGTTTAAGCGATTCAACAGATTACGCATGTATTGAAACGGATGGTTGGAGCATCAAAATATTGAAGAAGAAACTTAAACTATTGAGCGAAGAGCTATTGACGCTATTCATAGCCATAGCATGGCCGAATGGCTGCGTTAGCATCGCCGGTAAAATGTGCGGACCAAACGATCAGGACTTTGGCATCTTGTGACACTGAAGCAACTTAAATCTGTCGATTGGTAAGTGTTTTTTCCGCATTAAATGTGGGTGGAAGGAAACGTAATATAGTTGCAAATGCATCTGCAGGTTATCCATACATCTCTGTGCCATGTCTGCTTTAGCACCGCCGGTAAATAGCATGTTAGCATCGATTAGCCGGCAGTCACTCCGCGACCAAATATGTCTGATTAGCACATACGTCAACAACATCAACAAAACTCACCTTTGTGATTTAGTTGACTTTATCGTTGCAAATGCATCTGCAGGTTATCCATACATCTCTGTGCCATGTCTGTCATCGCCGGTAAAATGTGGAGACACTTTAGTACATTCAATGGGGGTCTGGCGGCAGACACTTTCGCATCTTCGGGCCAGTGGTGCAACTTGAATCCCTCCCTGTTAGTGTTGTTACACCCTCCGACAACACACCGACGAGGCATGATGTCTCCAAGGTTCGAAAATATAGTCGAAAATAACAGAGCTGAGACCCGGTGTTTGCAATGTGTTGAAAATGAAAATGGCGGCTGTATTACCTCGGTGACGTCACGTTCTGACGTCATCGCAAAAAGACCGATAAACAGAAAGGCGTTTAATTCGCCAAAATTCACCCATTTAGAGTTCGGAAATCGGTTGAAAAAATATATGGTCCTTTTTCTGCAACATCAAAGTATATATTGACGCTTGCATAGGTCTGGTGATAATGTTCCCCTTTAAAAGACACGATTATGGCTGGGGAGAGGGAAGTCTGGGCTTCCCTGCTTAGGCTGCTGTCCCCGCGACACGACCTCTGATAAGCGGAAGAAGATGGATGGATGGATGGGCCTAAATTGGGTACACAACTTCCTCTTATGACAGCTCCACTCGATGACCTTGTTATGGGCCATCAGTTGGACTGATGTTGCCTTTTTTCTTCTGGAAGACTCGCTTGACCACAAATGTGTTTGTCTGGACCAGATAGGCTTTTTTTGCCTCATGGAGTATAAGAAAAAATGTATAAATATTAATCCTCTTGGCAGTAGCTGGCTGATTGTTGATTGGGACCAATGCTGTCATTTTCACCTGTGACCTTTGCTGAAAAAATGTTATTGCATCTCTCAGAACAGGGGTGGGCATTACGTCGATCGCGATCGACTGGTCGATCTCGGAGGGTGTGTCAGTCGATCTCAAGCCAGGCATTAAAAAATAGACATAAAAATGAGCAATCATCAATCTTACCAAGACTTCACTTTCGTCAGTTGTTTGACATTCTCGGCACCCGAGGATCTTGTGAGATGACGCTGGCTGCTGCGAGCTCATATTTAAGAAAAAAATCACTAACAGGGCGGACGCAAGAAACACATTTTATTTCTAGAGACTCCGTACCTACTGTCAAAACTCTAAAGACCGACTGCACAGTTCCTGTCTTCACCGTAAAAGACCTGTTTCATCCTGCCTGTGCTAACAAAATAAGAGTCTCAGAAAGTTAGCGTGCACAAGTTAGCGTGCACAAGCTAGCAAGCTACGGAGTTTGATGCCAATGTATTTCTCCCCCGCCCTCAGCGACCGCTTTCTCACTTGCTTGCCCACCCACACACTCACTGACGTCACTCACCTGCTGCCAGACACATATGCTACTCTCATAACAAAGTGTTTAAAAACGAGTATGCAAGTTGGACAAATGAGATGCCAAATCCAACCACTTTCATGTGGTATTGGACAGAAAGGAGGACTTTTTTTTTCCTCCATTTGAAAATGCGGACGTTATCAGCACCACTGTCTAATTCCAATCAATGCAAGTCATCAGAATCAAATACAACAACTTATATTCTTGTCTTCATGAAAGAAAGGAATCTATGTGTGTTAAACATGCTTGTATTATCATTAAACACCATTAACTTGTTAACAAAAATGTCTCTTTCATAAATAAATAAATATAAATTATAAATAGGAATGAGGTAGATCTCCTCGACTTGGTCAATTGAAAAGTAGCTCACCTGCAGAAAAAGTGTGAGCGCCCCTGTCTCAGAAAGACCGGTACTCTGACTGTTCAATCGAAAAACATGGGTAGAGTCGAACAACGGTTGCAACAATTGAAGTCGTGGACCAGCAGCAACATGCATTTTCTTTTCCCATATCTTTCCCCCCGTAATGTTGTTTTTCCCTCAGCTTTAAAGTGACAGTACGCTTAACCGTCTGGACGGCCACCCCTGCGGTGAGGCAACAACTCTGACTCCACGGGGGGACAGAGCGTCAAGGCAGTGCCGGCGGATTAGAATCATGCACCGCCTTCCAATCATGTCATCAGACTCTCCAGATGGGAAGTTTGTTAGCGTGTGACTCAGCGTACCAATGGCATGTTTTGTGAGCAATGTAAGACGTTTTCTTTCTCCGTGCATGAAGATTCTTATTCACCGCGTTAAAGGCTTGGCAGTCATGCTGTTCTTCTATGTTGCAACAACATATAGCGGCTGTTTGAAAGCCACTACTGAATCCTAATTTCCCCCAAACACTCACACACACACACAATCCTCCCTCCTCCCCACATGCTGTTCGGAGACCTTCCTTCAGGTCTAACTGATGCTAGTCTCATCAGAATTTTGCCCAGTTTTAATGAGGTGCCTGTTTATTAAGTCCATTCAGGGAGGCTGTGTGAGCGCTTAGCATTTGCTCTCCAATTAGAGGAGCTAAACAGTCCCAGTTGCTCAGAATCAACCGTTAGGGGCGAGAAGAGACGAGCGTGTGCACTGACTGCTGGGAGTGTTGGGCAGATAGGAGCCAAAGGAGGAAGGTTACCATTTTTAGGGGTGTAAGGAGGAGAAACATGTCTGCCAACCTTTGGATTCCATAACAAAATAAAGTCAACAGTGCCACCAAGTGGTTGAAATGGAGTTGCAGTTTTAGTAGTGGAGCAGCACAGATCAGAATCAAGATTTTCAGCTCAATCCTATTCAAGAGCGGACAAACATTACAGGGAGACACAACGGAATCGCTGAAGGGTCTGCCAACTTCTGGCAGCCCTTACAAAAAAGGCGCGAATCAGGTAAATGTTGGGGGGTGAGGAAAATAATATATTCAGTCTAAGAAACGAAAAACTAATAGCCATAGCACACAAACATGTGGAAGAGGGAAACATCAAAGAATGCAAAGGACATTAAAGGCCTACTGAAATGAGATGTTCTTATTTAAACGGGGATAGCAGGTCCATTCTATGTGTCATACTTGATCATTTCGCGATATTGCCATATTTTTGCTGGAAGGATTTAGTAGAGAACATCGACGATAAAGTTTGCAACTTTTGGTTGCTAATAAAAAAGCCTTGCCTGTACAGGAAGTAGCAGACGATGTGCGCGTGACGTCACGGGTTGTGGAGCTCCTCACATCCTCACATTGTTTACAATCATGGCCACCAGCAGCGAGAGCGATTCGGACCGAGAAAGCGACGATATTCCCATTAATTTGAGCGAGGATGAAAGATTAGTGGATGAGGATAGTGAGAGTGAAGGACTAAAAAGAAAAAAAAAGACAGGGCAGTGGGAGCGATTCAGATGTTATTAGACACATTTACTAGGATAATTTTGTGAAATCTCTTATCTGTTTATTGTGTTACTAGTGTTGTAGTGAGATTATATGGTCATACCTGAAAGTCGGAGGGGTGTGGCCACGGGTGTGGTGACCGCCAGTGTCTCTGAGGGAAGCCACGTTTCTCGACGAGATAAAGCGAAGGCAGCTGGTTGGGCCAGGCTGAGCTTTTTTCCCCCCTCCTCCACAGTTCGGGGGCGGCCTGTCGGAGGAGGCAAGAGATTCCAGAGCTGCCTCTTTCCCAGGTGCACGAGGAACGACGCAAGCTCCGCTCATGTTCACGGTAAGAGCCGACCTATTACCACAATTTTCTCACCGAAACCTGCCGGTTGGCATGTGGTCGGGAACCATGTTCGCTTGACCACTCTGTTCCATAGTAAAGCTTCACCTTCGGGAATGTAAACAAGGAAACACCGGCTGTGTTTGTGTTGCTAAAGGCAGCCGCAATACACCGCTTCCCACCTACATCTTTCTTCTTTGACGTCTCTATTATTAATTGAACAAATTGCAAAAGATTCAGCAACACAGCTGTCCAAAATACTGTGTAATTATGCGATGAAAAGAAACGACTTTTATCCGTGAGCGGTGCTGGAAGAACATGTCCGCTACAACCGGTGACGTCACGCACACGTGTCATCATACGCGTCATCTTTCCGCGACGTTTTCAACAGGATACTTTTTGGGAAATTTAAAATTGCAATTTAGTAAACTAAAAAGGCTGTATTGGTATGTGTTGCAATGTTAAGATTCATCATTGATGTATAAACTATCAAACTGCGTGGTCGGTAGCAGTGGGTTTCAGTAGGCCTTTAAAAGAGCAGAGATGATGCAACCAGCCATTTCTACATACAGCTACAAAAGTAAAACAACAAAAAAAACATATTGTGGGGAGGCGTGGCCGGCAGACCGACAGCAAGGCGAGGCACGCCGGGGTCGACTCTGAGATGGCGGCGAGGAGGCGTATGTCTGCAGACCAGCGGCGAGGCGGGGCGCGCTGGGATCGGTGCTGTAATGAACATCAGGTGCGTGGATCGCCCGGCTGGGCACAATTAAGAATTCTCTCTCGATGTGTAAAAGGGCAGCAGCGGAGGAGGACGGGAGAGCAAAAGGAGGAGGAAAACCCACGCATGCAGAACGAGCGTGCACCATAGGCAAGGACAGACAACGCGGTGCTGAAAAGAGAGCCGGTGGAGCCGGCACTGAAAAGCAACCCGATACAAGACATCCACGAAGGTTTATTGAAATAACAAAAGGAAGTCATAAACCTGGTCGACGTTATGTTCCTATTTGGTGGTCAGTGGAACCCAGACAGTGCGAGACTGTGACACATACACTGTGGTGGCATATGGGGTGTTCCCCGAGGTAGGGGGAGCATGGCCAAAGAAAGGAGCAGACCCAAACAAGCAACCAAGAGAGCCGACTCCACCCTCGGCCGCCCACTAACTCTCGGACAGTGTCCAGTCCGCATGGATGAGCGGGGATGCGTCTTAAAGTGGAACATTATCACCAGACCTATGTAAGCGTCAATATATACCTTGATGTTGCAGAAAAAAGACCATATATTTTTTTAACCGATTTCCGAACTCTAAAATGGCGAATTTGGCAATTGAAACGCCTTTCAATTGTTCGCTGTCGGAGCAATGACCTTTCACCCGTGACGTCACAACAGGAAGCAATCCGCCATTTTCTCAAACACATTACACACACCAAGTCAAATCAGCTCTGTTATTTTCAGTTTTTTTGACTGTTTTCCGTAACTTGGAGACATTATGCCTCGTCGGTGTGTTGTCGGAGGGTGTAACAACATGAACAGAGACGGATTCAAGTTGAATTACGTGGAGTCTGCTAATCAGACATATCAATGTTCACAGCATGCTAATCGATGCTAACATGCTATTTAGGCTAGCTGTATGTAAACATTGCATCATTATGCCTCATTTGTAGCTATATTTGCATCCAGCCTTTCCCTCCACCCACATTTAATGCCAAACAAACACATACCAATCGGCAGATTCAAGTTGCACCAGTGGTCAAAAGATGCGAAAGTCCCTCGTTTGTTCTGTTCTGTCGTAGCATCACTACCGACGATAGCGATGCTACGACAGAGATGTGTGGATATCCTGCGACACTCAAAGCAGATGCATTTATTAGTAGATTGCACAGTACAGTACATATTCGATCATAATATTTTATTAGAACGTATCAAAACACGAATTGGTATGTCAGACTTAGCCCTGTCTTGGTTTAACTCTTATCTTACTGATAGGATGCAGTGTGTCTCCCATAACAATGTGACCTCGGACTACGTTAAGGTAACGTGTGGAGTTCCCCAGGGTTCGGTCCTTGGCCCTGCACTCTTCAGCATCTACATGCTGCCGCTAGGTGACATCATACGCAAATACGGTGTTAGCTTTCACTGTTATGCTGATGACACCCAACTCTACATGCCCCTAAAGCTGACCAACACGCCGGATTGTAGTCAGCTGGAGGCGTGTCTTAATGAAATTAAACAATGGATGTCCGCTAACTTTTTGCAACTCAACGCCAAAAAAACGGAAATGCTGATTATCGGTCCTGCTAGACACCGAACTCTATTTAATAATACAACTCTAACATTTGACAACCAAACAATTAAACAAGGCGACACGGTAAAGAATCTGGGTATTATCTTCGACCCAACTCTCTCCTTTGAGGCACACATTAAAAGCGTTACTAAAACGGCCTTCTTTCATCTCCGTAATATCGCTAAAATTCGCTCCATTCTGTCCACTAAAGACGCTGAGATCATTATCCATGCGTTTGTTACGTCTCGCCTCGACTACTGTAACGTATTATTTTCGGGTCTCCCCATGTCTAGCATTAAAAGATTACAGTTGGTACAAAATGCGGCTGCTAGACTTTTGACAAGAACAAGAAAGTTTGATCACATTACGCCTGTACCGGCTCACCTGCACTGGCTTCCTGTGCACTCAAGATGTGACTTTAAGGTTTTACTACTTACGTATAAAATACTACACGGTCTAGCTCCATCCTATCTTGCCGATTGTATTGTACCATATGTCCCGGCAAGAAATCTGCGTTCAAAGGACTCCGGCTTGTTAGTGATTCCCAAAGCCCAAAAAAAGTCTGCGGGCTATAGAGCGTTTTCCGTTCGGGCTCCAGTACTCTGGAATGCCCTCCCGGTAACAGTTCGAGATGCCACCTCAGTAGAAGCATTTAAGTCTCACCTTAAAACTCATTTGTATACTGTAGCCTTTAAATAGACTCCCTTTTTAGACCAGTTGATCTGCTGTTTCTTTTCTTTTTCTTCTATGTCCCTTTTCTTTTTCTTCTATGTCCCACTCTCCCCTGTGGAGGGGGTCCGGTCCGATCCGGTGGCCATGTACTGCTTGCCTGTGTATCGGCTGGGGACATCTCTGCGCTGCTGATCCGCCTCGACATCTCTGCGCTGCTGATCCGCCTCCGCTTGGGATGGTTTCCTGCTGGCTCCGCTGTGAACGGGACTCTCGCTGCTGAGTTGGACCCGCTTTGGACTGGACTCTCGCGACTATGTTGGATCCATTGTGGATTGAACTTTCACAGTATCATGTTAGACCCGCTCGACATCCATTGCTTTCCTCCTCTCTAAGGTTCTCATAATCATTATTGTCACAGACGTCCCACTGGATCATCATTGTCACCGATGTCCCACTGGGTGTGAGTTTTCCTTGCCCTTATGTGGGCCTACCGAGGATGTCGTGGTGGTTTGTGCAGCCCTTTGAGACACTAGTGATTTAGGGCTATATAAGTAAACATTGATTGATTGATTGATTGATATTCCGTACAATTGACCACTAAATGGTAACACCCGAATAAGTTTTTCAACTTGTTTAAGTCGGGGTCCACGTTAATCAATTCCAACGATAAAGTCAACGAAATCACAAAGGTGAGTTTTGTTGATGTTATTGACTAATATGCTAATCAGACAGCATGACTGCAAGCTAATCGATGCTAACATGCTATTTAGGCTATCTGTATGTACATATTGCATCATTATGCCTCATTTGTAGCTATATTTGCATCCAACCTTTCCCTCCACCCACATTTAATGCCAAACAAATGCATACCAATCGACGGATTCAAGTTGCACTAGTTGTCAAAAGATGCAATCGTTGGTTAGAAGGCGATCGCCGAATTCGTCCTCGTTGCCGTTGTCTGTCGTGATATGGCTCAATAGCTTCAGTTTCTTCATCAATTTTGTTTTCGCTATCTGCCTCCACACTCCAACCATCCGTTTCAATGCATGCGTAATCTGTTTGCATAAACCGCTGAAATCCGAGTCTGAATCCGAGTTAATGTCGCCAAATCTTTCTGTTCTATCCGCCATGTTTGTTTGTATTGGCATCACGCAGTCACGTCACAGGAAAATAGACGGGTGGATAAAGCGATGGTAAAAATCAGGCACTTTGAAGCCGTTTTTGGGGATATCGCGTGATGGGTAAAATTTTGAAAAAAACTTCGAAAAATAAAATAAGCCACTGGGAACTGATTTTTATTGGTTTTGACCTTTCTGAAATTGTGAGAATGTTCCCCTTTAAGGAGACCAAGGAGTCCGATACCTGTTCATTCAGCCAAGACACTGTAAGGCTCGGTCTCTTCATCCGTATCTCCTCTAGTCCACTTCAAACAGACTCTGGTGTGGCAGAGACCCAGCAGCTGGTCTCCATGGTCGAAAGTCTCCCGGGAGGCAGATCCAGAAGTTAAAAAAAAACAGCACCGCAAAAGTCACGAAAGTGCCACCCCTTGTCGCACAGTCCCAAAGGGTCCCAAACCAAAAGGCCAGAAAAAAATAAACCCACAAGAGGAAAACATCAGGAACACAAACAGATGATACAAGAACACAGAGCTCCTTCCACCAGCAGCCACTACACAGCACCATCTTGTAAAAAAAAAAAGAGAGAATGGGTGTGGCACCAATTTCTAGCCCCCCATACACAGGACTCCTAAAGGGCCTGGCATCTCATCCAGACCCATGTTTACATGCACTAAAAAAAAACTATTCACTACATAGATTTGGTTGCAACCAGCTTTTTGAATAAATGTGTAAAAACCTTAAATAGGTTGACTCTTTAAAGGGGAACATTATCACGATTTAAAAAGGGTTAAAAACAATAAAAATCAGTTCCCAGTGGCTTGTATTTTTTGAAGTTTTTTTCAAAATTTTACCGGTCTCGGAATATCCCTAAATAAAGCTTTAAAGTGCCTTATTTGCGCTCGCTGCGAAGACACTGGCCATTTCCCTGTGACGTCATACAGTGCTGCCAATGTAAACAAACAATGGGAATAGCACAGCACGATATAGTGACATTAGCTCGGATTCAAACTC